>NC_064811.1:114606465-114717221 GCF_023721935.1 Panthera uncia | reverse complement strand
GAGATAAGGAAAGTCTTCCTTCAGCAAGTGACACTTCACATGAGCTCTGAGGCAGAGGTAGGTATTAGCTAATCAAAGGGGAAGGGCCAAAACACCACCCGCCATGGGAGAGAAGAGTGTATCTAAAGAACTGAATGAAAGACCCTCTACCTGGGGTGGCGATGGCCTGGGCCAAAGCGGCCAGAGAGGAGGCTGAAGTGACAGACAAGGGCTAAACTGGCTGGGTTTGCCAGTCTTAAGAGCAATGTGAAATCAACCACATGTATTTTTTTTTAACTTTTGTTTTTGTTTTTTAGAGGAAGAGAGTGCAAGCAAATGGGGGAGAGTGCCAGAGGGAGAAAGAGACAGAATCTTAAGCAGGCTCCATACTCAGCACAGAGCTCAACATGGGGCTCGATACCATGATCGGGGATCATGAGCTGAGCCAAAATCAAGAGTCAGATGTTCAATTGCCTGAGCCACCCACGCGCCCCAAGTGCATGGTTTTTGGTAAAGAAATGTCATGTTCAGATATTTAAAAGACTTCTCTGACTGCACTGTGGGTTTAATCAGAGTGTAACAAAATATAGTATTGATCTATTACAGGAATCCAAGGGAGGGTTTGTTGTATGGACATAGAAACAGGTAAATTTATGAGATATCTAGGAAGTGATATTAATAGGATTGGTGATGGCCTATTGGTAACGATTTGAAAATTGGGCACATGGAAGTAGAAAATGTAAAGCAGTATTCTCATATTTCTGGCTTGTAGAGCAGAAGATTATCTATCTCTCCATCTATCATCTTTCTATCTAAAATTTCTGGCTTGTATAGTACATGTATATATATGTGTGTATATATTGTAAATATACATATATACACAATCTGAAGTATCTGGAGTGAGTCTGATTCTTGGCTCATTTGCTTTGAGGGGTGGGGAATAAACTTGGGGCAATGATCATAAGTTCATTCTTGGACCTGTAGAGATGGAGAAGCCTGACACATTTATGTGAAGATGTTAAGTGAAAACAGACATGGGGGTGAGGAATGAGAACCAGTTTGGTGATGAAATGCATAATAAATACAGGGGTCACTGGTCCATGGATTGGAAATGAAGCCAGAGCTGTGGGGAAATCACAGAGAGAGAAGAGAAGAGCCTGAGACCATGCACTGAAGGACTCAGCAGCTAAGGTACGGGTTCCCCTGGAGTGCGGTTGTACAGCAAGCTGCACTTAGCAAGAATTCACTAGAGGTTTTCGCACTTAAAAGCAAACAAACCAAAACCGATGGAGAAGGAGAGCACCCTTTCAGTCCCTCTCACATTTTACTAGCTTACTCTAAAATAGTGAAGATAAACAGAAAACGTTCCAAGTTGGATTGTAACGTCTGACTAAACTCCTCTGGTTCTGATAATGTTGGCTTTTAGGTATTTGGTCTGGTGATGCAAATAAGGTAAAAGATTTCTCATTTGTAAAATGACTTTCTGGTGCTATTTTGTGCCTTTTTCAGTGCTTAGCAAACTCTGCTTTATATTTAAATTACTTGGCTGGGAATCTGTCCACCCCTTAAGCCTGGGAAATTTGGCAGAGGAGGCCCACGTTTCATTCACCTTTATGTTCACAATGCTGGGGTGGTGTCTCCATGAGAGTAATTGCTTCTGTCTCTTATCAATATTTGTTTTTTTTAAGGTGTGTTTCAATTTCTGTTATAAAAAAAAAGTGTGTCTATATATATTCATATATATGTATATGTATGAACAGTTCATATATTTTTTTTTTTTGCCTGAATACAAGTTGGCAAAACTTTAAATGGAAACTCTCGTTTTTATTATTTGGCTTAAAAGTAATCGGGTACATTAATAAGCTACCGGTGCACTTCGCATGTTTCACCAGATGGTCCCTAATTTTTTGTTCCTTAATATAAAAATGCACTTCTAAAACTAAACCACTGGGGGGAAGCATAGTGCAAAGTTAGCATTTAGTTCATCCTGGTGCCCAGTGTAGACTTAGCCAAGCCTCTGGGTCAAAGACTTGTGCTAAGCTCTTAGTGTTAGCAGAGCCTTTGTCTGTCTGTCAGTTGTCTTCCCTTTGTCAAATTCTTCCCACTTCCTCTTTTTTCCAGGGTGCTTTGTGGGTTAAAACTTTTATTTTGAAACTTCTAGAAGCTTAATTAATAAACATGAAAACCAAGTCAAAGCTGGCACGATGCCCTTATTTTGCTCAACCACATGGGCATGCTAGGGTAATTGTAGTTATTTACATTTGGCATCCAACTGACTCAACGAGCAACATTGCCTTTTTTTTCTACCAGTACCGAAGCTATTAAATTAAACAGGTTAATGTGGCTACCGCATTTCGCCCCCTACTATCCCCACAGCTACAGTAAATCTGCCACCTGTTTATTTCCATAAAAATTCAATTAGGCGCCGCCAGTTATTCTTCTTATGCGAGCAATTAACCTCAGGCAGTTTCAGGTCCCAAAGAAAGGCCAGGCTGGCCTGTTCCTTTTTTCACTCTTTGCTCCCTTTAGCCGCCGGTGGTTTCTTTTGCTAAGTGACTGCACACCCTCACACCAGTGAAAAATGAAAGAATAGACTCGACTGCTGTGCACTGTCATGCCGGTTGAAAAGCAAAAACTGAAAGATCGCCAACAACCCTTCCGCCTCCCCCTGCCTGGGCAGCGGGGGCACCTTGGGGCCCCGGGGACGACAGCAGTGAGCCTGCGGCCAGGGCCCCGGGGACACCCCAGCGTTGCAGAAAAACACACCAAAAGGAAGGAGAACTTGCTCTAAAAACTGTTTGTTTTCTTTCTTCTTTGTCTTTGTTAAAATCTGACCGTGTAGGGAAAGGTTGGTAAAATGCCACGGCATCCTGGCTAAAGCAACAACACGATTATGACGAGATAAAGCCACATTCATGGGCGCTTCTCCACACTATGGATGGGACCAAACGCATAGCAATGCAGTCGCTTTTCCTTTCCTCTTTAAGAGGCATGTGTCTTCAGTACACGTTGAAAATGCTGACTTTCTTTTCTTTTTATGTCTGCTTCTCTTTGTCGTATTTCTTTCCCTTCTCTCAAAAGTCTACCAGTACAAAGAAAAATTACCGAATCTTACACCTAGAGATTTCCTACAGGATCTCGTGGATACCGGGGATTGAGGTATGGGCTTCTCGTTAATCTTTAGCACATTGACATGTGCTTGAAGAAATAATAGCAAATGCCTAAATGTAGTCTCAAGAGCAAATTAAGACTGGAATGATCATTAATTAAATCACTCGTGGGTTTTCGGATAAAACGAATGTTTCTTCATAAGTGGGTGGGTGCTCACTACCAATGTGTAGTGATTATCAACAAATTCAGCGAATGAGGGAACATAGAAACAAAGAAACGAATAGGGTGTGAGATGATAGAACCCAAGGTGACACGTGGAGAGCTCAGGTTATTCCTGGGCGTTGTCACAAGTCCCGGTGGATCCTGGAGTCACATTTGCTCAGGTGCGTTGCTGGGCTGGCACAGATGTCAGATGTCAGGCATCCCCAAAATGCTCCCAAGGGATTAAGTGTGTGTGTGTGTGTGTGTGTGTGTGTGTGTGTATAACTATATCTTTCCTTTCCTCCTGCATCTGAAGGTGCCCTGTGCCAGCCAGCATTAGTACACTGCTGGGGTAGAAGAATGTAATAAAGTGGACTTTGAAGGCAGCATGTCACAGGAAAAAGATACAGTCTAATTAAATTTAATCTTCTTTTAAATGGTTACTCAAAAGAGAGACTCTATTAGAAGTTCAAAAGTGCATGTATAAATCCTCCCCAGGCAAGTCGGTACCCAGGGCTAACACAGCAGGTGGAAGAGTGAAGGAAATGTTAGAACCCGTGTTTCATCTTGATAGGGCTGACGGAACTTTAATGAAGAAAGACCAATATTCTGTGGCCCTGAAACCACATCCTCTGCTGTCAAATGGGTTCAAGTTCATGGTCTTGAAAATTGTCCTTTTCCTGTCTTCAAATGTTCTCATGAGTCCTTTTCTTTTCAGTTCAAAGTAGAAATTAAAATGGTTTTAAGTGTTTATTCTTCATCCTAGATTTTGGGCAGATGCCTAATTTCCACTGCTTCCTTACCTCCTGAAGAGTTTCAGGCTTTTTGCTTCTGCCAAAATGAAGCAAACATACAGCTTGGTACTTTGAAGTCTGAGTTAAAGCAAAACTAAATGGACCATGTTTATCTGATCAATTAAAGCATTGCCTACATCCTTAGAACTGATGTTTCTCATTTAGACAACATTCTATACAATCCTCAGGAAATTAACAACAGAGATTGAGTTTGGGGAATGGGGGTCGTTATATAAAGAAATGCAGGAAGAGTGTGGAAGAATTTGACCAGGCTCCAGTATAAGCTACATAAACTGACTGGGCTCCAATATAAACTAAAGAATGTCTTAGTAGAAGAGGGACTATAGAAAAATGTTAATGACGGTTCCCCGAGTAAAAGTTTGACTTCAAACTCCTGTTATGTGAAGTGATCTAGTATACTTAATAGTCTTTGGCATTATTGATGTGTATACTTTAAGAATAGTTATAATTATAAAAGCTCTCAGAGATTAGAATGTGTACAGTTCAGTTTAAGCATAGATCAACAAGGTGTGCTCTAAAAGCAGAACCATGCTAAAAAAATAAAAAAAATAAAAAAAATAAAAAAAAAAGAAAAAGGGGCGCCTGGGTGGCGCAGTCGGTTAAGCGTCCGACTTCAGCCAGGTCACGATCTCGCGGTCCGTGAGTTCGAGCCCCGCGTCAGGCTCTGGGCTGATGGCTCGGAGCCTGGAGCCTGTTTCCGATTCTGTGTCTCCCTCTCTCTGCCCCTCCCCCGTTCATGCTCTGTCTCTCTCTGTCCCAAAAATAAATAAAAAACGTTGAAAAAAAAAATTTAAAAGCAGAACCATGCTAAGCAGAGCATTAGATTTAGAAAAATAAAAAGAGCATGAATTACAACTCTCTTAGAAGTATATAGGTTTTTTTTCTAAATCACACAGATTAGCACCAATTAATTAAAATGATATGAAATAGTAGGTACTTGAACCTGCAGGCTGTCCCCAGTCAATACCCTGTTTCATTCTTCTCAGCAATAGTGTGAAGCGGGGCGCCTGGGTGGCTCAGTTGGTTGGACGTCCGACTTCTTTGGCTCAGGTCATGATCTCGTGGCTCGTGAGTTCAAGCCCCGCGTCAGGCTCTGTGCTGACAGCTCAGAGCCTGGAGCCTTCTTAGGATTCTGTGTCTCCCTCTCTCTCTCTGCCCCTCCCCTGCTCATGGTCTGCCTCTGTCTCAAAAATAAATAAAACATTAAAAAAAAAAAAAAGAAATAGTGTGAAGTAAAACTTGTTTGGCTTCCTTTCCAGCTTGCCCAGGACCTGTGCACATGACCTGTTCCAGAAAGACAGCAATCTCCCTTTCCTCAAAAACCCTGCTAGATTCGTTGTCTTTGGCTGGAGTGAGTTATTTCATCCAATTGGTGCCAACAGAATGAACTTTAAGCTGCATATAGATAATGGTTGTATATTTTCATATTTGGCAGATTCTGTGGAGATTGCCTTCCAAATTCTAAGATTTATCTCCAGAATTGTGGCTTGGCAGGAAGACTAATGTACAGTCTTCATGTGTAGGTTGTTTGATTTGGGGTGGATTTCAATACTGTAGGTGTAGAGGCAACCTGAAATTTTATAAAATAGCTTTCTTCCAGTGCAAAGTTTTATGCCTTTTTCTCTTCAACTATAAAGGGGGAAAATGGTAAAGACAGAGCTGTTAAGTTCTTTGATCCATATACCCCTGCAAAGTTTTTTCCTCCCGGATTTGGTTTTGTATATGATTTATTTTATGCATCTATCCCTCCCACCAACGTGGAGGGTGACTGTTTTGATGTTTAATTAAGTTGTGATAACATTTTAATTTAATTACATATTATGCATTATAATTATTTGTGAAAACTTTCGTGGGTACAAGAAAAAGCTGTAGAAGAAAAAAAAGCAGATCTAAGGAAAACTGTTTTAAGATGCTGCATTTCTTGACAAAGAGCTGTGTCAATTTAATGGAACACTTAGGTCTCAATGCATTTACACACAAAACTTTGTGTCATTAAATGGCAGCCTATGGGGCAAATTTGGAAATATTTAGAAAAAATATATATATTTTTTCCTTATATTTAGGAAAAATTCACATGTATGTTAACCCCTGAGACGGTGTTACTGATTATGTTATAATGAACTCATTATTTGCTTTGTCCTAGGCTTAGACTAAATGTCTTTGTTTATTTGACGTGATTGTAGGTATTCTTGAGTCCGGCCATATCTTCATATGGACCATTGAAATGATAATTTTGAGAAGAGTTAGAAAGAGTGAGGAGCATTTTTATTCTACTCTATTTTTTCCTAGAATGTTTCAACCTGCCATGAATCTCTTGAAGGTGAAGATTCTTCTTGTCTTATCAACAGATGATAACATTTGGTCTGTTTCATGTTTGGAAAGATGTGGGTCTTGGACCTAAAGTTCCCGGTTTGGTAAGTGCTGTGTGCCGAGGGGAAAAAAAAAAAAAAAAAAAAAAAAAAAAAAAAAAAAAAAAAAAAAAAACAACAGCAAAAAAGAAAGTCAACAAGGCTGGTGAGACAGAATCACAGGAAAGGGTCTCAAATTCTTATCCTATTTGACCTGTTACTGTTCGGCTGCCAAATTCTTAAAATAAATTCAGAGAGTACATTCTGAGTTTGTCTTCTCAAACAGTGTTGAGCTACATTTAAGTTGGTCCATCTTGATAAGACAGGAAAATTGTCAAAATTTTGTAAATTTTAGGTCCATCTTTGGTTGGAACACTCCTCAACTTCTTCACATAGTACACTTGACTAACAAGTTATAATTAATTGGGTAACTCAAGGACTTGGACCTTCAGTTATCTGTTAAAGAATTTAACAAAAATAGGGGCGCCTGGGTGGCTCAGTCAGTTGAGCATCCAGGTTTGGCTCAGGTCATGATCTTGCGGTACGTGAGTTCGAGCCCCGTGTGGGGCTCTGTGCTGACAGCTCAGAGCCTGGAGCCTGTTTCGGATTCCGTGTCTCCCTCTCTTTCTGCCCCTCCCCCCACTCGCACTCTGTCTCCCTCTGTCTCAAAAATAAATAAACATTTAAAAAAATAAAAAAAAAAAGAATTTAACAAAAATAATCCCGAGAACAGCATGATTCAAACACTTCACAAGTCCTTTTCAGATTTTATGTTCATATAAACGTCTCTGAATCTTCACTCCATTAATGTTTTAAGCATTGCCTCTAAAGGTTGTGAGTTTCCTCTACAAATTATAGGAATGAGTGTCTTTGGTCATCATGTTGCATGAATAGTAAGGGATTTTTAGGTTACTGAACCTATTCAACTATTGACCCTCATTACCCTCACACTCTCCAGAGAGCTTAGGACCAGAACATTATGTGACTCTTCGGGTCACAACTGGACTCTGTGGTTGGGGACTTTGTGTTGGTGATCTTCTAAGAACTCAGTTTGAGCGCCTGGTCACTGCTTCTTCTACCAACCATCAGACAGGACCACTGAAAGAGTTAGGCTACTAGACGTGCACTCAGAACAAATTATAATTTTGAGATGTCTGATTCCATCTCATTTTAAGTTATATTTCAAGACTCATTGAACTTCTGATCTCACTTTTCACATACTTCTAGAGGAGTCCGACAGACATCCTCTTGAATGACAATTTGATGTAACTGGCTCCACTTTCAGAATTTCTCTCTTCTTCTTCTTGTGTCTTGGACTTGATCAACCTTGAAGCAAGTTCAATACTACCTTACATTCCTGACTATTGCCAGCATTTTTCCCTTTCCCTCCAGAAGTCATTATTGAAAGACACAGATTTTACTAAAATAAAGAAATCATTCAGCTTCCAAAATTCGTTATAAGAAAATCAGACTTTGATATCTCTTCCCAAATTCTACTTCTCAAAATAGTCCTCATATTTCCTAGGAGACAGTTTATTTGTAAGAAGAGTTGTAGTAGTAAAAAGAACAAACTTTATGTTTCTACCTGAAAATAAATTTTATTGGTCATATAATGCCAATTTATTGGTTTACTTGGCTCGAATGGACAATTCCTCCTGTTCTCCAGCTACTGTCAAAAGGAATGCCTTAAGATGAATCAATGTGTGGGGCGCCTGGGTGGCTCAGTCCGTTAAGCGTACGACTTTGGCTCAGGTCATGATCTCACAGTTTTTTAGTTCGAGCCCCGCGTTGCCTAGAGTCTGCTTTGGATTCTGTGTCTACCTTTCTCTCTACCCCTCCCCACTTGTGCTCTGTTCCTCTGTGTCTCAAAAATAAAATAAACATTAAGAAAAACAACAACAGGTGAATCAATCTGTAATTAACATCATTGTCTTTGATAACGTTGTCTAGAATAAGTCAATTCATTTGGCTACTTTTGACATGTTATGCAAATAATTAATCCTAGCAGATATTTAATAAACTTATTATTCAAAACATATTTTATATAATTTTATGAATAGAAATTCTTTTGTTTGTTTTAAACACTTGGTAAACCTTTATTGTAACTTTCCAAGCTGAACCATTTAGGCCAAAGCTTCTTAAGCATCTGTAATAAAGTACGGCTTTGTTGGTGTTAATTGTCACAGTCACATTCCAATACTTTTGTAGAATTCACTGATCATGTGCTTGGATGGCATGACAATAACGAATTGATACGTAAGTCTCTTACTGCTTATATCCAATTTCTGTACTTCTTTTTCTTTTTCTTCTTCTTCTTCTTTTTAAATGTTTATTTTTGAGAGAAACAGACCCAGAGGGCAAGCGGGCAAGGGGCAGAGACAGAGGGACACACAGAATCCAAAACAGACTCCAGGCTCTGAGCTGTCAGCACAGAGCTGAATGGGGCTCAAACTCATGAACCATGAGATCATGACCTGAGCCACAAAGTCAGACGCTTAACCAACTGAGCCACCCAGGTGCCCCAGGGACTTTTTTTTTTTTACATTGTCCATTTAGTATTCTCTATTTGAAAATTCATGTGAAGAATCAAACTGATTTCATATTTGTAGAGAAGGTGATTTTTGCAAGTTATTGTTTTAGGCCTAGTGCACTTTACTATATACAAGAATGAGTTGTTAATCTAGCCAGTCCAGGCTTAGATGTTACTGGAGCATTATTCATTTCTCCATGCAGCAAGTAAGTATTGAATGCCTACTATATGCTAGGCATGGTACTATGTCCTACTAATTCAATGGTGAGTAAACCAGACATATTTCTTACTCTCAAAAAGTAGAAAGTCTAGTGGGGGAGACAGTCATATAGTTAAGTAACAAGACAAATAAATGTAAACATTTGATTATGATAAGTGCCTTAAAAGGAGGGTACATTGTTAGAGAAGTGTACCTAACTGTTGGAGTTATTTAACCAAAAGTGATGTGAACATGTTCTTCTCTTCCATTTCCTTGTTTTATGCTACTAGGTAACGATAACAGTTTGGCTTAACACCGATAACAAATAAATCATCCCAAAGATATTAGGGATGGTGTGAAGCTCTAAGAAGAGAGATATCACTTGGGCCAACATTCTCTACAGGTAGATGGTTGATGTACTGGTGGGTTTTACAGACTTGGCTAATGTAGTTATTTATTTATTACCATACATGACTTGGTGTTGCTATAGAGACAGTTGTCTGGATGTTAGTGATGTTGGGTAGGTGGTAACTTCAGCAGAATAAGGATGGAGATTCCCTTCTGGGGGGTAAGCACTCTCACAGACCAAGACTTTAAGGCTATTTCCTAGAGCTTAGAGGTCCCTATGGATATGGAAAAGCTGTAATTAGTGTCAAAAAATATTCTCCCCAAATTAGATTTTCTTCAACTCTGGCTACAAATCACGAAGGCCAAGATAAATACAGACAGATCTCTTTTGGAGGAAGATTTTGGATTTTAGATTGTTAGTACTAAACCTGGGTAGGCAGAACCTGACCAAATGCTAAAGATTCCATCTATCTTGAATTTGTTGACAAGAATTATGTTAACCTTTTACGTTTTATCCTGTTTCTTGGCCTTGGCTGTGGAAATGGTGAAGTCAGGTCCTACTGGAGCAACAAAATCAAAGTTGGGAAAGAATTTGTACGCTGACTCCAGGGTAGTGAAGACTATCCAAGGTCTAGGGAATTAAATTCTGAGGAAAGGTGAGATGAAGGCAAAGCATCTGGCTGACATAGTTGCTTTTCATTGACCCGCAAACAGTTCCGGTTTGGGAATTGTAAAGGAGAAGGGTACAGAGATAAGGACACCCTGGGGCTTCCTGAAGGTTTATGGGAGAGCAAATGGCAGCACAACTAACCTCCAGTGGAAATAAAAATCATAATGAAACTTTAGTTATTGCCTGGTTACAATTAAAATATATGTTATAATGGTGATGATAAAACCTTGGAATAAAAGTGAGTTTGTAAATATTCTCCAAACCCTGACCACTCGTTTGTTAGGGAATTGTCCAAGAAAAACAAAGGCCATGTTCAGATATAATCCTTATGGATTCTGCAATTAACACTATGATTTTTCGTTCCCATATCTTTTATCAAGAAGATCAGAGTCTCCTCTCACTTTGAGCTGTTAGCTACAAAGGTTCTGTTGCTCTCCCTTAAAATGTGCCCTTTGAACTTTAAGTTATGAGTGCAAACAAAGCTTATAAAACATAAATGTTAGAAAAATATATTTGTTCACTTACATTTATAGACTATACTTGTCATTGGCAATTGAATTTTCTCACTACTGTTGTGATAATTAACTCATGGGCTATGATCTCTTTTGTCTTTATTTAACCTACCAATATAAAAACTGTGTAAATAGTCGTGTTAGTTAGAAGGATGCCTTGGACTTTGGGTCTGTTTTTCTTTTCTCCTACTGAGCATGTAAGGAAATAAATATGATGGCTTGTGGCAAAGATTGGTCCTTTCCCACAATATCTACTCTCCTTTTTTCCTTAGTAACACAATTCCAACTTTATTCAATGCAGTTATGTGCCTAGCTAGCTAGGAATTGTTTGTGTTTTCTAAACATTAAGAGGTAGGGGCTATTATATACTAGCTTGTCTCTTGACAAACAAGAAACTGTCATGAATTATTTAAACTTTGGAAATGTTTAAAGAGTTACATTTATTTCAGTGGATAATGTATTTTTCAAGCCTCATAATGCCAGATAAAAGTCTTTGATTTACCCTGACTTCTGAATGAAATCTGTGGAGTTGAACTAAGCCAAAAAAGAAAATTGTGAAGAGAAGAATATTGGACTTTAATATTTTACTACTTTAATTTACGAGGAGACAGAATTTTTATTGGGCATTTTACTTTCTGTGTGGTAGAATGATAATGGAATATTGTTCATTATGTTCAAATTTGGGAAAAAACTCCATTCTTATATTTGGAATATAATGGCTGAAATGTGCCTGAAACATTTGTTATTTTTGTCCTCTGGGTATCCCTTCTCCCTTCACCAACAAAATGCTCCTGTTTTGCTTTGCTGAGACATCCTACTTCATTTCTCAGGCCATGTGATTGGGAGGGACTGATCTACTCCTGACTCCAGGGCAGTGGCAATTCTAAGTCCTGGCCAATCAGAGTCATGAATTATTGTTTCAGGATAAGCTTGTAATATAAGCCTTCAGATTATCTCTCTTGCAGAATCCAAAGTACTAACCATTATTACACTCTGGAAAATCTGTCTTTCAGGATTAGTAAGGTAGAAAGATGTACGCACTGAGACGATATTGATTGTCTTTTCAATGGCATGGAAAGAACCTGGCTGGGAATTAAGTCAATACAAAGGTAGAAGAACTAAAAGATGGAGAGCAATCAAGCCCTGATGTCATGTTTTGCAGCACACATCTGAAGCTGTGCCACATCTGGATTTATCAATTAGGTGACACAGTAAATTCCTTGCTTTGCTTACGCTCCACTTGGGATGGTGTTTGGTTACTTGTAATTGAAAGAATGGATCTAAGACATTCTGTAAACTGTATAATTCTTTCTTGTGAACCATGTTTGGATCATGTAGCCGAGCATAAATTGAAATTTGAAGTAGAAAAGGGAGAAAATTTGGGGCGCCTGGGTGGCTAAGTTGGTTAAGCGTCAACTTCAGCTCAGGTCAAGATCTTGCGGTTCGTGGGTTCCAGCCCCGCGTCGGGTTCTGTGTTGACAGCTCAGAATCTGGAGGCTGCTTCAGATTCTGTGTCTCCCTCTCTCTGCCCCTCCCATGCTCATGCTCTGTCTCTCTCTGTCTCAAAAATAAACATTAAAAAATAATTAAAAAAAATAAAAGGGAGAAAATTTAACCCAGTATTGTGTTTCAGAGTTAATGTTGGATGCCTGTTCTGACATACTTCAAGAACTTAGTGAGCAAAAACCTAATTTTCCACTTCACTAGGACTTGGAGGCTACCAAATATCTCTTCTCCTACAATAGACACCATTTCCCCGGTTGAAACTTGACTTAGCTATTATTGGATATAGATGAATATAAAATAAAAATGAGAGAGCATAAGAAAGAGCTGGGGATGTTACGCTGTCCTCAGGCCATACTCACCTCTGCAGATACCATTCTTAGCCCCTCCAAAGGAGAAAGACATATTAGTTAGATTAGTCCTTATTAGGTCATATTAGTCCATATTAGACATATTAGTTAGATTAGTCCTTAGTACCATGAATGAATGTGTGTGCAGGGTGCAGTGCAGGTAGCCAGGACATACTGTTTGTGGGTGGGGTTATGGGGCAATGAAACCCTAGGCACATCCAAGTTCAGCTTCTAATTTCTCTTCCACTTCCTGTTTCCATGCAGTTGAGTGGATCTGGTTCCTCAATGGTTCTTGGGATGTGGTACTTTCTTCTGCTCTGTTTCTCCCTTTTTCTCTCTCTTCTCATCTTTTCTCAGTCGTGAATGAGTGTGCTGTTCTCAAGACTTTAGATTCATGGAGTTAGGTAGCTCTGCTTGGAGCATTTAGACCATGTACTCCAACTCAGACTTTACCAGAGTTCTGAACTTAAGAGTATGAAGCTTGTATAACATTGAATACAGAGGTATGCTGATTCACTCTTGTTATTTATGTGGAAAAGAAACAGTGTGTTTATACAACAAAAATAAAGTAAATAAATGTGTTTTTTTTTTCTTTTTATATTATCTGCCAGGAGTTTCAAGGCCAAATGTGTGGCTTAATTTTTGTATATGTAAAGAACCCTTGGACATTCCTAATCTGTTTTTATAAGGCTGCGCTCAAGCTATCATTGGGCTGAGTTCTCATGTAGAAGCTCGACTGAGGCAGGATTCACTTCTCTTCTCATTGAGGTTGTTGGCAGAATTCATTTCCACGTAGCTATATGACTGAAGCTTTTTGCTGACTGTCAGCTGCAGGCTGTCCTCAGCTTCTAGGGGTTGCCTGCAGTTCTTTGCCACAGAGTTCTCTCCATAGGTAGTTCAAAACATGGCTTTTTGCTTTGTCACGGCCAGCAGAGCAGTGTCTCCTATTAGTCTGCTAAGGAATCTTACATAACATAATATAATGATGAGGGTGACATCCCATTACCTTTGCTATATAATGAAACCTAACTAAGGTATGGATATCCCATTATCTTTGCTATATTAAATTAGCTAGAAGAAAGTCACAGGTTCTTCATACACTTACAGAGAGGAGATTTTGCAGAATGTAACACACAGGGGTGAGATCCTGGTAGTTCTCTTAGAATTCTGCCTCCCAGAGCCAATATTTCTCAAAGTACATTTCATTGAAGATTACTTCCATAGTCAATATTCATCAAGAATAGTTTTAAAGTAACAGGATATAAGTGCCAGGTGACTGATTCAAATCATCTTAAGAATATAAATGAAAAACTGATTTTTTTTTTCTCACAGGACTGAAAATGTTAGTTTTAGGCAGAGGACAGGACAATGCGATGAGGATTGAGAAGGATTCTGCCTCCATTAAAAACTTGATACAAAAAGTAAAAGGGGATATCAAAAATGGGAAGTCATGAACGTTAGACAGCACTTGGGAAAAGTTCTGATAGAGGCATTAGCCCTAATGCGGAATGCTCTGAGGTTAGGATCAAGTGCAGTCCACTTGCCCTCTTCCCAGCGGACATTAAATCTGAAAGGACTCTATCATGGACAGAATGAGAAAAGAACAAAACACAAGCTTATATCCTTCCACCCTGTCATGTTTTCCTAAACCAATATCACATTGTCTCTTATACCCTTCTGCATTTGTAAATATTGTCACTTTTTTTTCTACGATAATCTTTGCCCATCTCATCCTCGTCTCCTATGCGTCTGACAAACTTTCATTCATTTTTCTGTGACTCAGTGAGGTAACTCTAAGAGATCTTCTCTAACCTCTGCCTGTCATTTAGGTGGGGTTGGGTACCACAGCCCACATGTCCATAAGTTGGTAGATACTGTTCGTAAGCTTAGCCAACCCCCATTTCAATCCCCTTCCTCCTCGATACCTCTAGCCAGTCATGGCCATATGATATGGCTCTTGCCAATAAGCCACAAATTACATTTCAATGTGGGGAAAACTCTTGTTTTCTTGAAACAGGAATCCTCCCTTTTTGGATGCTATTCTCTTTCTGGCAGTGAACACAGACATAATGGCTGGGGCTGTTCTAGCAGTCTTGTGATCATTATGGGAAAGATAGGAGACTCACAAAGACCTGGTCTCTGATATCCCAAAGCTGATGAAGTACACTAACAGCCAACTCCCACTACAGTTACATGTAAACCAAAAGAAAACAAAAACCAACCTTTAATTTCTTAAGTCATTATAGTTAGGCTCTTATTACCTGCAGCCTAATAAGATCCTAAATGAAATATAGTTTCATGTATTTCTAGATGATAACACTAATTACAAACTGACAATTATTTAGTTTTTAACCTATCCTGTGGTGCCATGAATGAATTCCTTCATATTGTAAATGTTATCTTATTTCCATTTTATTCATTGTAGCCTCCATCGTCTTAGAAGCAGATCTAGCACATAAGAAACATTCAGCAAATGTCTGTCACATCTTTTACCTTCCAAATTGTAAAAGCTTATCTGGAGAGAATAATGCATTCTTGTTAATCAGAATGAAAGATTTCTACTGGTATTATTTATCTAGGTTTTTAGTTGTCGCCTTATTTTATTCAGCATGTTGTCTCCAGCTTAGAAATAAGACAGATGAATAAAATCTACAGGTGTTGCCAAAGCTGCAGCTATAGCTACACTCTTGGATGATAAAAGCAACATTCAGAATGAAATGCTGAAAAATTTGGGAAAGTCTCTTTTCCTAAATGTAGCAAAATCAATAGGAACCAAAGAACCGAACACTTAGAGGCAAAAAATAAAATTCAAATCTACAGTTTTGGATTCACAGTAGATCAGAAGGAAAAACTAACAAACCCAAACCTGTTTGCTGAACATTAGACACGTCAAAGTTAAATCAGATGAAAAAGCATTGACAGAATGAAGAATATTTAACTTCGGGAAGATGATTCTGGTAGATACGGAAAAGGTAAGGAGAGAGAGTGCTTATAACGTGACATATTTGAAGCACTTTCTTGGAAGAGATAAGTTAGATTTATTCAATGCAGTTTCAAAGAGACTAAGAGAAAAATTTGGAGGAATATGTGAAAGCTTCAGGTTGAGAAATTGGAGCTCAAAATGAGGAAGATGCTATCAACACAGATTTTTCAAAAGTAGATTTGCCTTGTGGGGCCCAAAGCTGTGCTGACTGGCAGTGAATTGTCATGTAACCAACCCCCTGTTAAGGATAATGGCAGAGATCTTCATGCTTTGGTTAGGAGCTTGACTTGCCTGTTCAGATATTTTCCTTTAGGCTAAAACAGTTTGATAAATTCTTTTCTTTTGTCCCACAGGACGGTGTTTTGGGGTATGTTCTGAAAAAAAGTGACAAGGCAGTGGTAGTTATGGGGTGAGGACTTAACCATATTACTTCTTAAATTGGGTTTTTACAAGATGAGGGTGTCCTATCCTGTTACTCCCTTATCTCAGGATAAAAGTATATCTAATGCTACCTGTTGCTGTTGGTGTGGGATGACGGACCATGAATCTTGTCTATTTCAGATGGGTGCTGGCAGCTATTTATCTACAAACATAAGCATGTTCACATTCGGAGAAGTGTTGAATCAGAGGCCACAGAATACATGCCTGCATGATCATAGCGTATTTTTATTAAATTTATCTTTTTAATTTACATTCAAGTTGGTTAGCATATAGTGCAACAATGATTTCGGGAGTAGATTTCTAAATGCCCCTTACCCATTTAGCCCTTCCCCCCTCCCACCACCCCTCTGTATGAGATCATAGCATACCTTTAACTTGGTTTGTACAGGTGTGGACTTTTCGAATTTAATGTTTTTGAAGGCGTAATTAGCGGTGGACAAAGGGGACTTTGACACAAGTTTTCCAGTCCCTGTTGTGTTTCGTTCTCTCATGAAAGTATGGACTCTTGCAATCTGTTTTGACTCCCAGGGATAAATCTGAATTATGCAGAATAGGGTTATTGCTCTGATGACCCATATATTAGTATTCCTGGCCTTCGCTGCATATACCTAAAGCCATATTGGCCATGTTTCAAGTGCTCATTGGCCACATATCACTAGCAGCTACTGTATTTCACATTGCTGGCCTAGGCTTTTTAAGGGAGCCTCATAGGAATGACACATAAACTTCCAGGGGGTTGCCATGTGAACAAATCCTCATTCTTAATTCTACCTCTTCTTTCTTTCCCCACTATCTCTCTTGGGTTATCTATCTATCTCTCTATCATCTATCAACATTATCTATCATCTATCTATCTATCTATCATCTATCTAGCTATCTCCCATCTATCATCTATCTTTCATTCATTTTTAATGGCCTTTAGGTCTCCTATGGTCCCATCTTCTACGTTTTCTAAAATAATTTACCCCTCCTTTGGAAACCATTGAGTCCCAAGTCCACTCTGGTGTCTCATAAATTACAGAACAGATATTTAGTGTGTTTTGTGCACTACTATTTCCCCAAACCTAAAAAGCTTCCTAACATGTGAATAAGAATTAAGAAAAAGTGTTCAAATGAATGATTTCGTGCTCCAGATTAAGCCATAGGGTTGAAAGTGGTTTGGCTCTAAGAGAAGACTTCACTTGGAGTGAAGGAGTGATCTCTTGGACAGAGAAGGGACAAGCAAGTGATCCAATTTGGGGAGACTAGTTTTTTGGTTTTTTGGTTTTGTTTTTTGTTTTTTGTTTTATCCTCCAAGGAGTATTTTTTAAAAATCTAATATCTTACACTGTAGAGATTAGGTTCCTATATTAGATAATCCTATTCCACCTGTTAACATAATATGATTTCTTTACCAAGAGATATTGGCTCTTTTCCTGATGCGGGTTATATTACAAATTCTCTTTAATTAATTTGAAGGTAAAAGGTCCAGGTGTGCTACCAATGCTGATATCTTGCTATAGTGATAAAATAAAGGCTACACTTATCAAATATATTTTATATGTATATATCTCAAGTGCTGTAACCCTTGTTCCTTTCCCGGCTTAGCCTAGTGCCTTAAATGCAGTAGGTAGTCCATAGACATTGTTAAGTCATTTAACAAAGCCAAGCACTGCCCTGACCACGTCAAAGACCTCAGTCAACAGATGAAAGCAGATGAAAATCTTTACTTTTATGGAGCTTACGTTTAAGTAGAATGATAGGAAGAAAGAAGATAGTAAGCCACAATTAAAATAAATAATGAAAAAATACGTAAGGAAGAAATACACTTTATTAGACAGTGATCAGTGTAATGTGGAAAAGAGTAGAGTAGGAATAAGGAATAATGGGGCAGGGGGAGAGATGGGTTGTAATCTGAAGTAGGAAATGAATTAAAACATTTTAATTGAGGCTCCTATGTTCTGAGGTCGTATACTATGTTATCGTTTTAAAAGAGAAAGGCATAGTAGTAATATGCACACATTATTTATGTGTATAAAAATGCAACTGAGTTTTTTTAAATAAGAAATTTTATTTGTATATTACTTGGCAGCCCTTTAGCTTGGATGAGACTGAATTGCTATAAACTGAAAGGTAATTATAGAGGGCTATGCAACTAACTGGGGAAAATATAAGAAAGGAAAAATACATATGCCTTACTCAATAACCTTTATTTAGAAAAGAATAGAAATGATCATGCCAACACATTTTGAGGAGTTTAATAAATATTTTGCAAATACCAATTATAATAAACCAATAATGACAATAACCTAACAATGGCAGAATTATAAAATAAAATTATATTTGAAAAAGACACATAACATAAAGCATCAGAATTATAGATATTTAAAAAAATAGTAATGGAGAAAGAGGAGCTATATCAACTTAGTAGTTACCGACTTTAAATGGGGCCTTCAGATTAAATGTCAAAAATAAATAATAGGGCCAGGGAGCCACCGATTTATCCACATTTATAATAAGATACAATTTAACTTTTAGCCGCATTATATTATGAAAGTCATTAAATTGAAAATAACAGTTAGAAAAACAGCCTAGTAGAAGACATTATAGTAATCTTTGATCATAGATGTGAATTTGGTCTCAAGTCTCACACTGACAAATGACCTTCCATGTTTGCTGCTATAAATGAAATGGTTGGACCAAGGGCTCAGTCAGATCATTTCTAATTATAGAATTATATGACCCAAGCCTGTCCAAAGATTCTTCTGGATTATTTTAACTAATGGAAATAATTACTTACGTTTAGAGAACTGGATTGTGCTATTCAAAATCGTATAATCCTCCATCATAAACCCAAGATCACACAGCTATTTATTAGCATAAATTTTCCTTTTAGTTGGCCCCTTATGCAATTAGAAGTTTTTATTTCATTTCTGATACCAATTCACTCTGTCATGATGCTGGAAATGTACTGGTAGAGGATTAAGTGCGCATAAAGCTATACGGTTATTCCTGATGCGAAAATACATTTTTGAAAGTTGTTTTTTTCTTAAATCAATAGGTAGCAGAGAAATATCAATACCCTTAGTCATAATGGTCTCAGTACCGGGGTCATAACAATAAATTAGTGGGATACAAAAAAATAAAAGGCTCAGCTATAAAGACTTCAACTAGTTTCAGATCATCATGATATTATCTTACTGTTACTCAGGAGAGTTTCACTTTTCAAGATGCCAGTGTGAAGAGTCTATGGACCTCATCTCCAGTGAAACGAGCAAAACTAGTGACAACTCTAAAACAAAATCCAACCATTTAAAGTCTCGGGAAAAACACATAATGGCCTACAACAAAGAAGCAAAGGAAGAAACATATACTCAATAAAATCTGCTAAAATGCAAGATGCTATATGTGAGCATCTGTGGTATTTGAGCCACAACCCACTTCCTCTTTCTTCCCCATTCTAGTTCAGATTAACAGAAGCTTCATCCTGGGTGGGTGTGGCCAAGAAGATGGGCCTCCCTGTCCCTTCAGCTCCAATCAAAGCTTACTTTATCACATTCCCAGCGGAGTCACCAGCATTTTTCATTCCTTCCAACTACAAGTTGGAGAGACTAAATTCCTGTTGAGTATGGATGAGAACTCAGGGGCGACCTTCTTCTACCCTGCCCCTATCCATAGGATGCAGCCTCTACTACATCCAGGAAGGTTGAGAATACTTGGCCCAAGATGGTCCTCACCCTGGCTCACTCACAGGACAAAGGTGCCATGATGGCAAAGGCAAGTGGAGAAATCAAGGGGCTACCATCATGGCTGGTGCCCAGAACAGCGGCTCACAGGAGGAGAGCAGTTCATGGGGTAGAAAGCTCTGTAGCTCTTCCTAAAGGAACAAGTGATTCATGCATTCACAGAATAAGGGAGAGATCATACAATATTCACAACAGGTAGTGAACAAAAGCATTTAGCGAATTAAAGATTTGTGAAATAAAAAGGAATTGGGAAACTAAAAAAAGGATAACATTTCCTTATTCTGGAATAACATTTCTAAAAGAGAAAAATCTTATGGCATGCATCATATTAATGGTGAAATACTGAAATCTAATCGTCTCGTATGAGGAAAGGAAGACAAGAATGCCCTCGATTATTTCTATTCATTATCATGCTTGAGATCTTAGCCACGCAACAAAGCAAAAGTAAATACACAAAAACATACATAAATACTATTGGAAGGTAGAAAACAAATTGCCATTTTCTCATTGATGATGTTATTGTATATATAGAAATCCAAAAAAAAATCTGTAAGTAAGTTATTAGAACAAATTCATGAATTTAGCAAGATTGCTGGATAGAGGTTTACATTTTTAAATTTTATTTTATACAGCAACAACCAAGAATTTTAAATTTTACAGACATTACTAAAAGAATGCAAATAGATTTTCCACTTTCCAAATGAAGAGCAAGAACAGAAAACAACGTAAGGAGTCTTTGAAGAGACTACCACAGACTGATGTCAAGAAAGGGAGACTGCACATTGGCAACGACTTAGGAGGTGGCACAGGGTCATTTGTGCATTTGCCCTCAGCTCTTTTTCTAATCACAATCTGTATCACAGAGGGCTGGATGCCTGAAGACTACCTTCTAGAAATTTCTTTGCCAGCTGGCTTCTCTTCGATTCTGACCGTGTGGCAAAGGCACTGGCAGGTGACTGGAAAGTGGCTGGAAGAGAGAAGCCAAAGCCCTACACCTTTGGGGGGGGGGGGCTGAGGAGGGTAGAGCTTTCAGCAGAGCCTTGGCAGCAACGGTAAAGGGTGATGGGGGAGCTCCGGGGTTCCTCCTCAGGCAGCAGGTTTGCAACAGCAGCACGGGTTCTGTGGGGCAGAGCAAAGCAACAGTAGCGGCAGGTGCTGTATACAGCAGTCGTGGCTAAGGCACCCTGCCCCCATCTACCCCAGGGACAGCCATGAGGAACTTTGGGCTCCAGGGTCCCTTCACAGTGGCAGGAGAATGGGCCATGAATTTCCCCAAGGCACCTTCATCAGTGCTTGCAAACGGTAGGAGCTACTCTTTGGACTCGGGAGCTGAGCAGCTCCAGCAGGGCAGTGACTGTATATTCCAGGGGGTATCATTTCCCCTGGGCTCCTATAGCCTAAGCTGAAGGAGACTTACTGCAGGTACAAATCAGTGAGGAACTTGTCCTTTTCTTATTCCCTGTATCAAATTTCCTCCAGGAGAAATGCCAGGTGATGTTTCTATTTTCCTGACTGAACAGGGATACTGAATATATGATGGGAGTGTAATCCCGCAGAAGCCAAACCTGTTTTTCCTTTGTCTTTTCTTCCACATTTACTCATATTTAATTTTACTTAGTAGTATGCATTTTTAAATTTACATATCTAGAATAAGTTCTCTCACTGATGTAATACATACCATGTAAGCAGATTTAAAAATTCCATAATAAAATTTATCTCAAATAGGAATAAGAATATTAAATCAAGGAAAATATTAAATGTTGTACTTTGTATTTAAAAATATGAAACCACAATAAGTCCTTCTGGAATTTAATACATGGAGTATAAATAATAACTTAAATCAAGATAGGCATCATATGATAGGTAAACACATTTTCCTTTCTCCTAAAAATTCTTTTTTGGGGCACATATTGAGAAGAAAATATGATTATACTTTTAGAGTAGAAATTTCTTATAGTATTTGTTCGCTAGAATTCAAGCTTCACATTTTGATTTTTTAGGACTTGTCACAATGTACTTATTACCAAGTATTGTATTTCCTGATTATGCTTCTTTTAATGCCTATTTATTTGTGGGGGTGGGGAGGGTTTGAGGGGCAAAGGTTGGGGGGTGATCCCAAGCAGGCTCTAGTCTCAGCGCAAAGCCCAACTTGGGTCTTGATAACACAGCCCTGGGATCATGACCTGAGCCAAAATCAAGAGTCAGATGCATAACTGACTGAGCCACCCAGGCGCCCCATGATTATATTTAAATTATGATAGCTCATTTCTCCATTGAATTTCAAGGAGCATGATGTGATTCACTATGTATACTTATGAGTTGTTATTATCACAGAGGGAAACCATATATATATATATATATGTATATATATATTTATACATATATAAATAAATAAATATATATATATATGAAAACATAATTTTAGACATAAGGAAAAAGCTTAACCTTCATGAACATTTATCAGTGAAATCTGTGACACACTGAGAGCGAATGAGGAGGAAGACGACATGAGATAAGAGAATGTGCTTACCTAGTATTGTGCATTCTGGTGTATTCCTATATCTAGGGAATTTCTCCATATCAAGAAATAATAGATAAAGGTCTTTAACCCAAGATTTTCTGTAGATGACTGAAAGATTTGTTGAGAGTGATTGAAACCTCAATAAGAATTAGAACTATACATTTTACTACTCATTAAATTAGGCATATAAAAATCATATGTGTTTGTATATATATAGATAATATTTTGATGTGGGATTTCTTTTTTTTTTTTTCACTTCCTTGTTTGTGACTGATCCCCATCAGTCTAGATTACCTTACGATGGTATAATGTAGAGGGAAAAGGGTATGGGCTCTGGATACAAGCTGTCTGGTTTCAATTCCTGGTTCCATCACCAACCCATTCTTGGGTGATTTCCTGAATCTCCCCATACTTCAGGAATGTCATTGCCAAACATCATGAATGTAAAATTGATATTGCACACAACCACTTAGCAAGGTGTCTGCTCCAGTCTCTGTATATTACCACATTAATATCGTTATATCTGGAATGTGGAGGACAAAATAGTCAAAGTCAACCCTTTGCACTTTAAAATAGGTTCTTGAAGTCCATTTTATAGATTATATAATTAAAACTGGGCTTTTGGTGGCAAAGGACAAACACTTGAAAGCAGTTTTCTAAATTCCAAAATCTTTCCTTTAAACATCTGGAACAAAAGCTTGGAGGATTGCACATGAAGTTTTTACTATATATTATGAAATAGGAAGGGTGATTTAGGAGCAATTTCCTGCTGAACAGGGATTAGATGGGAGTTCTCATCTCCCAAAGCAGAGAAGAGTACATTCAGGCTTCAAAGTGGAGCCTACTCCCATATTTTTGGTGATTTCAGGAGAGGGAGTATGTTCTCGGCTGCCACATGGGAGGCATGGCTTTATAATGCTTCCCAATTGGGATGACCAAAGGATTTTATACGAAGGTTTTGTATTTCCATGCAGAAAGAGAGCTTGGATTATGTCTTCTGCTACATCCCAAAGCTTGGAGAGACCTGGTGCGGAGAAAATCAAGAAAATGCTTTATGCTCTAATAAAGAACATCTGATTACAATGAAGGTTACTGGATTATATAGGAGGCCTGGGGCTGAGCTAAGGAGCAAAGTGAATGCATAGACATCAAGACCATGCTAGGGGCTCTGGTCATAAGCAAGGATGCTGTCCACCCACCAAAGCCAGATGGGAACACTTACATCAGCTGTGGATACAAAAAGAACCAATGTGGTCATAAAAAATTAACAGGGAGTGTGATCTAGACCATCGGAATGTGAGGATGGTTGTAAAATGCATTCCCCTATCCCCACTGTTGTGATGACCCGTCAGCAAATTCTTTCTCTCAGAAGGCGTCTTGTGGAGGAGGAGGGCAAGAGGCAACTGCACATAAAAGGGCATATCATTAATATCTCTATTAATTAAGCATTTACACCAAAGAGAACATGTCAACCTGAAGTGACTGAGTTACCTGCAGAAGCCTAGATTATGTTTCTTAAAAAATAGACTTTAGCTTATAGAGCAGTTTTAGGTTCACAGCAAAACTAAGCAGAAGACAGAGAGATCCCCCCATACAGCCGCTGTGCCCACACATGCAGAGCCTCCAGGATTATCAATAGCCCCTCATCACAGTGGTAGTTTGTTACAATTGATGTACCTACGTTGATACATCCTCATTACCCAGAGCCCATAGATTACCTGAGGGCTCTTATTTTTAATTTTTTTAATGTCTATTTATTTTTGAGAGAGAGAGAGAGAGAGAGAGGCAGTGGGGAAGGGGCAGAGAGAGAAAGGGAGACACAGAATCCCAAGCAGGCTCCAGGCTCTGAGCTGTCAGCACAGAGACCGAAGTGGGGCTCGAACAGGCACATCGAGATCATGGCCTGAGCCGAAATCAGACACTTAACTGACTGAGTCCCCCAGGTGCCCCTACCTGAGGGTTTTTTTTTTTTTTTTTTTTGAGAGTCTTTATTTGCCCTTCACTTTTGAAAGAAAATTTTTAGGGTACAGAATAAAAGATTGGTGTTTTATTTTCACTCATCACTTTAAATATTTCACTCTCTTCTTGCTTGCTGATTTCTGAGAAGTCAGATTAATTCTTAACTTTGTTCCTCTTTAGTCAGGTGTTTATGCTCTATGCTTTCTTTCAAGATTTTTTTTTTTATCTTTCCTTTTCTGTAGTTTGGAAATGATATCCCTGGATGTGGTTTTTTTTTTTTTTTTTTTTTTTTTTGCATTTTTCCTCCATGGAATCCGCTGAACTTTCTTGATCTATAGTTGGGTGTTTGATATTAATTTGGATAAATTCTCAGTCATTGTGTCAAATATTGCTTCTGTTCATTTACTTTTCTTCCCTTCCTCCTTCGGATATTCCTATTACATGTATATTACACCTTTTGTGGTTGTCCCACAATTCACGGATACTCTGTTTCTCTTTTTTCAGTTTTTTTTTTTTTCTTTTTGCTTCTCAATTTTGGAAGTTTCTATCGTGATATCCTTAAGTGCAGAAATTCCTTCCTCAGATTTGTCCAATCTACTAATAAGCCCATCAAAGGCATCCTTCATTTCTCTTGCAGTGTTTCTGCTCTCTAGAATTTCTTTTTGGTTCTTATGATTTCCATCTCTCTATATCACCCATCTGTCTTGCGTGCTGTCTACTTTATCCTTTGGAGCCCTTAGCATTTTAATAATAATTGTTTTAAATTCCTAGTCTGATAATTCCAATATCCCAGACATGTCTGCTTCTCGTGTTTACCCTGTTGTTCTAATGTGTGTTTTGCCTTGTAGAATGTAGAGTGTCTTATATATGCATATATACATATATATGCGTGCACATATACGTATGTATGCGTGCATATATACATATATGTGCATATATATGTATATATGCACGCATATATATGTATATATACACATGTATTGTAGGCAGTTGTGCTGAATAGAAGCTGCTGTAAAATCAGCCATTAGTAATGTGGGGGAGCCAGTTGGGGGAGGGGCAGCATTCCATAGTCTTTTGAGTAAGTCTCAGTCTTTTATTGAGCCTCTGCCTCTGGTAAGCTCCGCCATGTGTTTCTCAGTTACTCACTGGCTCCTCACCCTCCTCAGGTGGGACAGGACAGCTAGAGTGGGCTGGAATCAGGTACTTTCCTCCCCCCAGGTCAGTTCGACTCTGATATACGCCAGTAGGTGAGGCTGGGGTTAAATAGTTTCTCCTGAGGGCAGACCTTGTTAGGACGAACAGCATGTTCTGGTGTATTTCAAAATGGTTTCCTTCTCAGCTCTTGCTGAAAGTGAAAGGATTTTTCTCTCAGGTATTTACTGTCAGAACCCGATAGAGCTCTGGCAGGCACAGCTCAGGAAAGTGTGGGGTCCTCCCAATGACTGCGTCCCCCCGGAGTTTTTATCTTTCAGGCTTGTCCACACTCACAAACAATTCATTCATTGCAGCTTTTCATACCCTGGCACTGGCTCCACAGAGGTGTCAGCCCCTGGGTTTCTGCTCCGGTAAGTTGTGTTTCTCTATATTCACCTGTCAGTGAGTTTGGTGACCGCCGTTTGCCCCGTGACCTCGGTTCTCCTAGGGAACCTAAGGACGGTTGTTGACTTTTCAGTTTGTTCAGGTTCTCACTTGTTAGGACAGAGTGGCAACTTCCACGCTTGTTATATGTAGAATAGGAATCGGGAAGTCTGGGTTACAGTTTTAAAAGGAGGCTCAGAGAACAAGTTGACGGCAGCAGGGAGAAAAACAGCAAGTTACGTGTGGTGCCTAAAGGGGATGTCTCTCAATCGGATGGGGACCCCCAAATGTGGGGTGACAATTGGGTGGAAGCTGGGGCATGGGAGGTGAAAGAATTCACCTGAAGCAAAACAAAGGTGATAGAAGTTTACTGAATGCACCGTAAGGGAGCTGTGGGCAGGACCACAGGGGAGAGTCTGCAGGGAGGCTGTGGGAGGGGACTGCTCTTAAGGAGGGAAAGTGCGGAGGTTGGCGACATATGCAGTTTTCCCTTTTTGGGTAAGTGGGCCTGGTTGTAAGTAGCCCATGGGTTAGTTAGGGCCTATGGGTATTTTGAGGTGGGCCGCCTGACAGGCCTGTCTATATTCAGCCAAGTGGTGGCTTTGAGCCCTTTCTACATACATTCTATTGTTCAAGCCTATTTGCCTGAAAGGGACCTCACATTATGTTTTTGTACATCTGAATCATTATGGATAAATACCAAACTTGCTATAAATGAAGCAAACTTACACACACTCTATAGCACATACCTGTGAACCGTAATCACTAAAACATGACTGTGTGAGGGAGAGCACAGGACTCCTCTTCCAGGCTCCTACTGTTCCTCTTCTGTCTGCATAGCTGGGTTTTGCAGCAATTCTCACTCCAGCCCCCTTCTCATGACCCAGCCTGTGTTAGGGCAGAGCAATCACTTCATTTCAAAACCTTTCCTTCTAAATTCTTAGTCCTCACCTTTGCAAACACTTGCCTTTCTCTGCCTGCATGATGTTTACATTTGCATTGTTTCTCTCCGTTATGTTCTCTCCTCCTTATTCTTTAGCCACGGTGATGGTTTCTGTGAGTTTCTGTGTTCTGTAGCTGTGTATCCAAAGCAAACATCCTTTCTTTTTTTAATGTTTACTTACTTATTTTGAAAGAGATAATGAGCAGGTCTGCGCTTGAGCAGGGGAGGGGCAAAGAAAGATGGAGAGAGAATCACAAGCAGGATCCACGCTCAGCACGGAGCCTGACCTGAGGCTTGATCTCACAAACAGTGAGATTATGACCTGAGCCAAGATCAAGAGTCCCATGCTTAACCAGCTGAGCCACCCAGATGCCCCTAAAGTGAACATCCTTAATCCCATACCTCACTCCTGTGTTTCTGTAATTGTCCAGCTATACAATCCACATTCTGGACGATGTGTCAGTGAGAGGGTCCTTGTATATTGCCATTGGCAGGATGAGTTGCTTTGTGCTGAGAATTGAGCAGAAGGGTGAATCCTCAGTACCTAATTGGATATCACTTCCTATTGAAACATTACTGTTCCCTTGCCAGCAGCAGCTGCGATTTGTTAGCCCCCGAATATTTGCCATCTAATAGTGTATAGACAGCAAGAGTTCTGTATACTCCCGACTAAAGATCTAACATAAAAATGATGATGCGTTTTTTTTTATGAAGATTGAGAGTACTATTTCATGGTGTGCATTCTTTAAAGCAAACTAAATATATTATTTCACAAACAAAAATCGATTGCTTGTTAGTGTGTTCAATTTTCAATAGTTTTGAGTGCATTTGGAAGGTATGAACTGTAAGTTACTGAAGAAGTTGATTTTCCTTGTTGAGGAAAGCTAATCACAAAGGAACCAAACTCAAGTTTCAACACACCAATTTTGATTACCTTTCTACAAGCAGTTAGAATGTTATTTTCAAAGCTGCAGAGCAATTAATAGCTAGAACTGCAGGAAGTATTTAATTGAGTATTGATTTAAGGCCAAGCTGTTGTTTGGCTGAGGCATTGCATTATAATTAATGGACCTTAACCAGAGTTTAATTTTTCTACACTATACCTAATTTTCAAGCATTATAATAGCAACCCTCAAACAATCTATAGAGGGAGCTTTGAATTTTTTCTCTTAACTTTTTTTAAAGTTTTGACTGCATTTTTTAAAAAAATATTTAAATGTTTTATTTATTCTTGAGAGAAAGAGAGACAGAACATGAGTGAGGGAGGGGCACAGCGAGAGAGGGACACCGAATCCCAAGCAGACTCCAGGCTCTGAGCTGTCAGCACAGAGTCTGACGTGGGGCTCAAACTCACAAACCGTGAGGTCGTGACCTGAGCCAAAGTTGGGTGCTCAACCGACTGAGCTACCCAGGCGCCCCTTGAGTGCATTTTTAACATACCCAGAAGACTTCTGGCTTTTGATAGTAACTTGGAAGTCTATGGCATTTGTAATATACTTAAGATTAAATTCTCCCATTGACATATTGCTAATTAGTCAATAAGTTCATTCATACAAATTTAATGCATGGAAGACAATGTTATTGGTGGAATGATTTACTGAAGAGGACTAGGCCTTCAACTTCCCTGGAGTTCTGTAGACAAAGAACAGCTTTCCAGTTGTTTGGGATAGTGCTGAATGCTTACTTGAAGGGCAGAGGATGAGGTAAAAATTCCTTTCCAGGGCTCATCCATAATAACATCCAGTGATTAGTCCCTATAGAATGACAGAAATGTATGAATTCGTAATTTTAAAAGTAGCCATCTGGTCACTTTCTGAATTGGCATATGACTTAAAATCTAGCCTTGTTATATTTAAGATGATAACTTGAATTGTTATCAGTTTAAATACGTATCCAACATAGACCATATCATTGGGATCTGTAGGTATACATAGATGAACAAAACAGGAGTGGCCTTCTGTCATGTGACAGCCTATTTTGGACACCAACATTGCAGAAATAACTACACCATATGGTGATATGTAATACATACTGTAAGAAGGAATGGCTTGCTCATTAAATCTGTTTCAAAAAAAAAAAAAAAAAAACTTCCTAAAATTATCAGCCATCTCCTTTTCTTTGTCCTACTTACAAGTCCTTACCTTTCCCTCCAGTCACCGTTACAGCTAACTCCCCTTAATTTCCAGTCTTATCAACATTACCCAACAGTTGCTGCAAAGAATTCCGCAGTGTAAAAAGTTTGTCTCTTCAATCTCATCTTGCTATCTTAACGTATGAGCCTCGCTGTTTGTTTCTGCTGTGGTGTGGGGATTTGTTGTAATCCCAGCGGCAATTTCAAGTCTGGCAACTGCTTCTCCCTTTCTGAAGTGTGGAACAGCGACTTTGTGTCAGCTCCCCCGAGAACGAACACATTGGGGGGAAAAAGCAATGGAACACTTACAGGAATGGTTATACTGGCTGCATTTTAAAACACTTCAATGGATTCAAGACTCCAGTACGTTTTAACGATCGTGTAGCCCAGAGGATAATTGGTTGATCTATCAGAAAAGTAGGCGTTTCAGGATTAACCATGCGGATTTTAGCTACGAGTCACTGAGTGACCTTTAATTTATTCTGCATCTTCAAAATTAAGTGGTGTGAAGAAAAGCAAGGAGGAAGGTCGTAGATTTAGTTCCATTTCAGATCAACCATCTCACCTGCTGGTAAAACAGCATAAAAATTTAGCACATTTATAACTATTTTCATTTTGGTTGCTCATCAGTAAATGTTAGGGGGTGGAACTGTGTGGGATGTGTATGTACTGATGAAAAGGGTCATTCTTATCTTTTTGTGACTGTATTGTCTATATAACCAAGTCTGCATGTCATTTAACATTTGCAGAATTGTCAGCTCACTTAAAGAATTTTTCCTCTTTACACCTGATATTTATTCACTTGGACTTTGACATAGATGACGAAAATTCAAAACATTTTTGAGTATGTGTGTTTGTACGCCTTAACTTGGTCCTCCAGCAATGCTATAGGAAAGCCCTTTCCTTAAATACTTATTATTAACATACTGGTTACAACAGAATTGTGCCTCTTATTTTTGTATTGAAATGTTTTCAAAGAAATACAAACGACTCTAACTGTATTGTCGAAGCAGAGGAATTCTGGACTCTGTTCTGTCTGACTGAGTTAGAGAATGGGAAGCCAAGACCCAATGAGCTGATGAGAAAGTGGCTTCATCTTAGAAAGGATGTGGGCATCTGGGCCGGAAAGTGCTTGTGAATTACATAGTTACAGTTCAGGGCACAACTAGGGTAAATTGGGAAAGGACAGGCGTCTTGTTCAATGAATGAATATATGAGTGAGTGAATGAATGACAAAATTAAAGAATAGCCAGTACTGTTGTTGGCCGCTATGGTTAAGCTGTATTTTCTGTTACCCACCTGTGTTTTCTCAGTTCCTATACCAGACTGGGGAAATGCCATCAAGGAGATCCATCTAAAGGACAATAGCGATGATATCAAAATGAGTGTTTGACCCCTTATGGTGGAGGCCCTAGAAGTGGAAACCCAAGCTGCATCCCTTCCCTGCCAAGGGCTCTATACAGATTGGGGGGAAAAATGGCATCTGTTACAGGAGGGCGGGAAAGACACTGGTCCTTGTCTCACGGATTTGAAAAGAATGAATCTCGTGGATGAGAGTGAGCAAAGCAATAGAGTTTGTTGAGAGAAAGTAGACAGTTCTCAAGAGTGAGAGGGGTCCTGACTGGGTAGCTGCTGGGGATTTCTGTCCCTGGCTTTTTATGGTGACCTTCTCAGAAAGTTTGTGAGACTCCATGCATGGCACCTAGCCCTGGCAGGTCCGGAACACGTTTATCTTATTCTCTTCTTCCCCAAACTCTGCTGTCACTGCCGCTTCTTCAGCTTCCCACTTGTAGCTTCATCCTGCCTCCCTGAAGGTCCCTTATCTCTCCCTGCCTAATGTAACCCTCTCCCGATTCACATCTATAATATCCCATTTCAGAGCTCAGTGTGCTGTTTTTTGTTTTTGTTGTTTTTTGCTATATAAACCACAGGTAAGTAACATTAGCTCACTATCCCTCAATTTCCTCCTCTTAAAAAGAGGATAATAACTGTCCCTGAATCCTAGGGATGGCTTGAATATTAAATGGGGTGATTTATGGGAACTATTTACAGTAGTTCTTGACAAATTTGAAGAACTGTCTCGTTACCAGCAATTATCATCATTATTTCGTGTGTGGAATTTTGAATGTTTCGTCCATTCCCTTCTGTAGACTTTTGAATTATTTTTCTGAAGATGATGTGCCCCATTTGCATGTCTGATCAAGAGTGTTGTTGTCCATTGTCCACGTTACTCTGACAGTCACACTGATCTGACAGTCACACATTGCTGCTCTCAGGCAATGCAGCTCTCATGTCATTCCTCCTTTCCTTGGGTGGCCCCTGTCTTTTTCCCTCTCTGAAATTTCTAACTAAAGGAAAGGATATCTTTATTCCCACGAGTCTTCGGGCAGGCCTTTCTCAGTTTCTTACAGTGCCTTGATATTACAACAATACTTATTAGTCTTTCCCTTTCTCTTGTAGATGTCTCTCAAGATCCCCGGGAATTGGTTGGAAAACAGCACATGTGGACCCTTAGAGTGCTGTACTCCCAAATACCTCTCATTCTACTAGTACTAGCCCAGGCCAGACCTCAACCACTGTCTTCCACTTCAGGTACGTTTGCTGATCACTCAGAGCACACTTAAGTTTTAATAGAATGTCTCTCCCAAACCTCTTATACGAAATTCATCATTTTGGTACTGTAAGCTGCAGCTATTACTTCCAAAAATCTCTTTTTAATTTATCTAATGTTGCTATTCCTATATAGAAAGGAGGCAGAGCAGAGACGTGGGCAGGTTAAAAACTCGGGCGGACACATGGATATAACAGCTATCGCAAATGCAGAAAGCTGGGAGCCTTGAATTGCCAAACTGAAGCACACTGCTTTGACTCTGTTGTGTCACAAATATGCATAATAATATTAAGGGCAACAACTTGAAGACCTACGGAGATGTTTTACATGATGGCTTCGGTCAACTGAATGCCAATTCCACTGACCCTTGAGGTTGGAAATGGTTTAGGGGAATAGCACACTAAGAAGAAATTATAATGATTTCCCTTTCAACATGTATTTAGTTTCTCTATGGAAGACGTGCTTTGGACTATTTATGAGTCATTTTGGAGACGCTGAGTGTAAATCTGGTTAGTGACCAAACAGGAAAAAATGTTTATTATTTTAATAATAAAAATACAGTGGCGTAGATTAAGAGAACAATTCATTACTCCATCCATGAGAGATTTCAGGAAAAAATTGCCATCGATTCAACAGAATTAATTTGAGCATCATTATGAGTATGCAAAAGTATGTGAAAGAATGGAATTCATAGAGGCGGAAATGTTAAAAAAAAAAAAAAAGCAAAAGCCATGCTCTGAAACTACAATATTTCTCATTCTTAAAAGGGATACGAGAATATGAAATAAAGCGATAACTTTGAAAGCAGATGTACAACACTGTGCCGTTCCGTTGTTATAAATCATAACAATGCTCCACAATGTAAATGTTTAAGATACTTTTATTGAATTACTGTGACAATAATAACGGCCCATGAAAGAAAGGCATCCATATGTATGCTAATTAAGAAAAAGCAACACACTGTAACTACTGAACAAATCATAAAATATTCAGTTCATGTTTGTTGAGAATCCAAAGAGGTTCTGTTTTAACTTTATAGGTGCAATTTGGCTGGAAAAGAGGTGTATGTGAAGCAGATTGTTAAATGCTCTTTTACTGTTACTCGCTGTTTAACAAGGTGCTCCAGTATGATGAGAGGGAAGGACAACTTGGACTTGAAATACTCTTTTAAATCACTTTGATGAGTTTGAAGAAGGATATTGACTCAAAAGGAAGTATCTGTGCTTTGCAAATCACTTTGATGGGCTTAAGTCTGTTGGGTAGCTATTGACCAAGGTGATATGGTTAAATAGTTGGAATTGTTGGCCATAAGTTTGGTAGTACTTACTTTTTATCTGCATGTTAAACTCAGAGCTCAAGACTATAATGAGACCCATAACTCATTTCTTAAGTGGCCTTAAATGTACCCTACCGAATTGTCATGGTTCTTTCTATATCTGGGCTTCAGGGTACTTAACTACAGAAGACTGAAAAATGTCATTTCTTCCGTCAGATCTGAGAGTTAATTGAAATGATCTGACGAAATGCACTGGATATTTCCTCATTTGTTGTTTTATTTCTCCTTTATAATGCAGTATTTCTAGTCTTTGAACCAGACTTGAGTTGTACAGTTTTTGGATCCTGGACTTATATTTTCTAGGGAGCATGGTTTTTTGTTTTTGTTTTTGTTTGTTTTTGTTTTTAACCATTGTTTTGTTTTTTACATTTTTAAAAATTTTTCTTTATTTTTGAGAGAGAGAGCGAGAGAGAGTGAGCACGGGGGAGGGGCAGAGAGAGAGGGAGACACAGAATCCGAAGCAGGCTCCAGGCTCTGAGCTGTCGACACAGAGCCCGATGCAGGGCTTGAACCCACGAACTGAGAGATCTTGACCTGAACGAAGTCAGACACTCAACTGACTGAGTCGCCCAGGCACCCCTTAAGGAGCATGTTTAAATTATTTTTGCTTTTGTGACTTTGTAGATAATAAAATTTTCTCCATAACCTGTTCCCCTTTCTCAATGATCTCACAGGCCCTCTCTTCCAAGTTGGTAAAGGAGATATTGAAAATGGGTTAAAAACCTATGCTCAGAAATGCTATTTTGGGAACTCCACACCTCTTCACCTGCTGCCAACTCTCTTTGTGTTCCAAGTCCTATAATGATCAGGGCAGTTTTAGCCCTAGTGCTAATGACTCTGTAGACCAATTGCTTTAACTCTCTTTCCTCACTACTATGTGCATCCTAATCCTAGCAAGATTACTAGAATAGGCATGAAATTGCCTACATAGCCTTGAAGGTTTTGCACCAAGCTAGTGCTCGGGCTGAAGAAATTCCTCAGAGGGCACGTTTGCAGGGGCACTTTACTTAAGAGAAGAGCATTTTGTGCCCTACTTATAAATTTGCTATTATAAACCATCAGGGCTGGAAAAGGCATATGGATTTAGCTCAACATCTGAAAGCACTCAGTCCTACTGAAACTGATTAGAAATGTATTTGGAGTCCAGAATACAAACATTTCTTTACTGGTCCCCTCAGGTTATATTTAGGTGGTGTAGTGACTACTTTGAATCAGTGCTGGAAGTATTTTCTTTTGAATCCTTCCTTGTTCCTTTTTATGTCTCCTTATCCCAAGTGCCAGTTTCATCTTTCTCATTCCTTTTATAATGAAACAGACTTATCTCATCTTAGCATTTTCCCTGGCATCAGCATCAGAAATCCCATTATTATTATTTTTTTAATGTTTATTTACTTTTGAGAGAGAGAGACAGACATGAACAGGGGAGGGGCAGAGAGAGAGAGAGGGAGACACAGAATCCAAACCAGGTTCTCGGCTCTGAGCTGTCGGCACAGAGCCTGACATGGGGCTTGAGAGCCTGACATGGGGCTTGAACTCACAAACTGTGAGATTATGACCTGAACCCAAGTGAGACGCTTAACCGACTGAGCCACTCAGGCCCTCCATCAGAAATCCCATTTCGCTCTGGACGTCACATTCTTCAGACTGGAATTTTAATCCTGTGGTGGCTTCGAAGTGTGTCAACTCAGCAAGGGTAATAGTGGGGCGGGGAATACTTCACATTCTGTCAAGTCCTTCTTTAGCTTCTGACTCCTGGGGAGGTTATATGGACTTAGCTCCTAGTCTCTGTAGCACACCTGTAGTGCCAAGTATAAAATAAATGGACAAGGGTTTCAGTTTGTCTCATGGGTTTCAGCTCATGCTTGTGAGTACCAGCTTGCTTTTTTCCTCTACCACGTTATGTCTATTTTTCCTTCCGACTACTTGCCCTGTGGGCTTCAAGCTCCAGACTCAAATGTGGACACAAGCACTTAATCAGCACTTCAAATTCCATAAGGCCAAATTCTTGTGATAATTGCTTAATATTAATCTATTTTTATATCCATATCTATATATCCACCCTAGTGGCTTTGCACCTCTAATAAAATCCTGACATATTAATTTTGTATTAGAAATAGTTCTAGGAGACCAGAATTTTAAGAATGATTACTCCAAAATGGTTCTGCATTTTCTTGAATTGGTTCTTTGATCCGATAGACATAAAGGTATTAGTGACTCTATTTCCAGCAGTTAAGAGAGTACAGATAGGCTGTGCCATGCCATGGTAAAATGGTTACATAAACGATCACCTTTAGATATCTGTAATCAAGCAACTCTAGAAGGCAGATCTCTGGATGACTAAGGATTAGGTGTCAGAAAAGCTTTTACTAACAATAAGAGCGTAATGGTATTGTTTGGTTGATTGTACTCTCCTGGGGAACCTGGGAAAAATACATGATGAGCATAGGGCTTGAAATTCCAGGGTCCAATCTGCACTAGGGACCTGAAAGCTGCTTTGACTTCCAAAACAAAACAAAACAAGCAAAAACCAAAAACCAACCAAACAAAAAAATCCTTATATCCTGTAGTCACAATACTGAGTTCCTGGAAATCAAACCTAAAAGCTAACCTAGGGTGACTGAATTACAGTGCAAATGATTTCTGAAACTCCTTAGATCTCTTTTGTTAAAGTTAAGGCGTTGATTGCCAAGGAAAGGGACTGTGAAAATGGGGATAGGGACATGAGGATGGGTTCTGATGATGCCAGAGTCTTAAACTCCTAAATTTTGCCAGTTGGAGTGCCCCTGTCTAAAGAACCTGCAAAAGCTTCCCCTGAGTTGGTTGTTGACTTGCAAGGCACTCTGATCCTTCTCAGGACGTACTTGGCGACCTTTCCTCTGGATCCTCCAGATCCTCTGGATCTGTAGTCAGACTCCCATCCCGGCAGACCCTAAATGAGTATGGCAAAAGTGTGACTGGTCTGACTTGTGAGGCGGTACAATACAGACCAAAGGAGCTTCATGATTTCTCCAATTTACAGTGAAAGAAATCTGGGGAGTATGTGTGGGAAAGGAACTTTAGGGCATACGATCAAAGTAGAAGAAATATGAAATTAGGTCAGGATGAATTTGCAGATATAAGCATAGTAAGCGAAAATCCCCAATTCAATGTTTTAGCTTGAGGGGCGAGGAATTGCTCTAACACCTTGCTTAGCTGGTTGACTAAAACACGGATTTGGAGGTCGCCTACGCTAAATGACATTGGAAGGCCAGAATCTGCATGGTACATTGGAGAGAAAGGTGTCTGAAGCCTTGGGGATATTGGGATGTTAGAACAGAATTCTCACGTAAGACCTGCTCACCACCCTGGGAGGGTCCAGAGGACTTTCCTTTCCATGTAACTTTGATAAATATATTTTTAAAGAGTTCTGTGATGGCTCTTTTCTGGAGGCCAGAAACAACAGTGGGAACTCCTGCCAACAAACTGGGATCCTGAAATATAATGAGGACGACAGGATTCCGAGGTGGCAGGGAATAAGCAGAGGCACTTAGTTAGCAGAGCCAAAGCCATCACCAGGAACTTCTGACTCACAGAGCTGTTTGGCATTGGCTGATTGCTCATGGCGTTCCCCAGAACTAAAACAGAGTTAATCCTTCTTATTTTCAGATTCTATTTGGTAAAATACTTTTCTAACCTCAAAAGCAGTACTAACAGTAATTCATGGATACGTGCATGTGCAGAGTGGCAAAAAATGTGAATCACCTGACGCTCCCATGCCTGCTGAGGTCGAGCAGTGCAACCCTTTGCTGTTTTGTTCAGGCATGAGTTACAATGCTTTTGGCCATGAGCTCAGTGTTAATGAATAAACGATATATATTAAATAAGGTATCTTTAACCAGAAACAAATAAGGCTTTATACTGACTGCCTGATGAAAGTGTAACCAGAGGCTGACAAGAATCTAACTCTGTATTTTCCTTAGGAGCAGTGGTTCAGTATTTGCTCATTCAGTGTCTGTGGTGACTTTATAGAACATAACTACTATGAATAATGGAATCAACTATATATAGTAATGAAGTCTTATTTTAAATGAGCAGAGAAGCTCTAAATCTGGTGAATTTGATTCATGAAAACAGGGTTGCAGCCTCTTAATTCTTTCCCATACTTGAGCTAGTTTACAGACCTAGAACCCTTCGAATAAAGGGAAGATTGGGTCTATTTGAGGAAAGATCTTGCTACACTGTCACAAAGTATAATGTCAATCACCCTCCCAGCCCTTCTCAGTGGTACCTGCAGTCATTGACCAGGGTTTTTGAGCATGTTTATGGATACTGGGTACGGTATCTGAAGTCACATTAATTCCTAGAAATCCAAAGTGTTGCTGTGGTCCACTGGTCAGAGGAGGAGCTTATGGACATTAGGTGATCAATGGATTTTCGTTTAGGTTCTCATACGGTGGGCCGAGTGGGTCTCCAAACCTACCCTGTGGTCATTTTATCCAGTCCTGAAATGTGTGATTGGAATAGATGACATCCTCAGAGACTGGATCCTGCTCTGTGAAGTGAGAGAATTCACAGGATCTGTGTCTATCTACAAAAATAGCAAACCACATTCCTGGGAGGATTACAGACATTAGTGGCACCATTGAGGACTTGAAAGTTGTAGCAGTTGTGGTTTAACTGCTACCTGGTAGACAGCCGCTGATCTGCACACAAACTGCAAGAAGTCGGGTAATTGTAGCTGGCTAGGCAAGCAGCAGACTTCCGCTCTCCTGCTGCAGGGCTCTATGAACTCTCCAGTCTTATGCTATGATCTTTGCCCCATGGATTTTGATCAGCTTCCTCCCACAGAATAATCTGTTCTTCTATTACGCTGATTATGTGATTCTGCTGCGGCCCGGTGTGCGGGAAGTAGCGACTACTCCAGACGTTGGTAAGATCATTGAATGCCGGATGGTGAGAAATAAATCCCACAAACGTGAAGTGGTCTACTAGCATGGTTGATTTCTAGGTATCCAGTTGCGTGGGGGCCATACAATGGGAAGCACAAGTCCCTGCATGTGACCCGTTCAACCACTAAGAAGGGATCATACTCAGAGAGGCATGTCTGGATTTCAAACACAATATACAATTCACTTGTGTATGTCACTCTGACCCATTCATTGAGTGACCCAATGAGTTGCCATTTTGAGTGATGCCCAGATAAGACAATACCCCACAACAGGTCCAAGGGCTGTGCAAGCCGCTCTGCCACGTGGGCCATTTAAATCAGCAAATCTGAGGATGCTTGAAGTGTCCGTGACAGGTAGGGAGGCTATTTGGTTGGCTAAAAGTGACCTACAACACAGCACTTAGGACTTTGGAGCAAAGCCAGGTCATTCGCTGTAAAAACAAAACAAAACAAAAGTCTATAGTCTTTAAGAACAGCTTCTGGCTTGCAACTGGACCTTAGAAGAAACTGAGCACCTGACCATGACCTGCTAAGTTATGTGACCTAAGCTGTCCTTTATGAACTGGCTGTTCATACCATATGGATGGTATGGTACACCATCCATAAAGTCAGCCGTGCACACGAGGACACCATAATAAAATGTAACCAAGTCCTGGAGGCACAAGAAAGTTGCATGAGAAAGTTGGCCAAGGGGCCCTTACTTCTGACAGATTGTCTTCTCTTTCTCATCTTATATTTAAGCCTTCTTGCGGAGGTTTCTATGATCGGTTAATTGCCTGAGGAAGGAAAATGCACAAACTATCCACGCATGCCTACAGCACTGCCACCCCACTTTGGAAAGGCCTCCACCGAGAGTGGTAAAGGGAAACTCTTCCAGTGGGTAGGACTTCAGGGGTTTTTACCTAGTGGTTTATTTAGTTTGAAAGAAGAGATGGCCAAATAGTATGGGCTGACAGCAAATCATAGACTGTGGCTAATTTTTTAGCCATTTGGTTGAATGGGCATAGAATGGAGATGTTTGTGTCCTATGTGAACATTTATCAAATGGTGACCTCAACAGAAGCATTTTAATAATCAGGATGGGAAGATTTATTTGGTGGATACTAGTCAGGCTCCTACCCTGTTGTCTAATGGGCTCATAAACAAAGTGGCCATGGTGGCAGTGTAAAGGTTATGTATGTTTTTCTATTCACCAAGGCCAGTGTGACTGCAGTCACTGAGTGTTCAATCTGTCAGCAAATGAGATCAACACTGAACCCTGATATGTCCCCATTCCCCTGGGGTGTCAACAAGCTATATGTTGGCAGATTGATTGCTCAGGACTGCTTGCATAATAGATGGGGCGGTGTTTTGTTCTTACTGGAATAGACACTTTGGATATGGTTTTGCTTTAGATGTCCTCAGTGTTTCTGCCAAAACTACCATCTGTGGAATTATAGAACATCTTGTTACTACTTTCCATGTTTTGTTTTGTTTTGTTTTAATGATAAATTAGGTGTCCTATAGCTTAGCTTCTGGCTCTGATAAAGCTATCAGCTTCCTATTAATTGGTTACCACTAAAATCTCCCTTGTTCTTAAGAGGTCCCTTAGTCTTAAATCTTCCCATACTCTGTAAAATCACATCCTTTGGAGAGACCCTCAATGTGCTCTGTTCTCATGTCCTACCTCTTCCCTGTGCAAAACTCAGAGCCACTGTTCTAGAGCTGGGACAGTGACCTACTTTTCTTGGTGTGATCTTGTTATGGGCAGGACACTGGACAGGGTTTGTAATTTCTAGTTTTGGGGGCGTGCCTCTCCTAGTTTGGAGGCCTTACTTATCAAATGAGCTGGGTTAAGGACGATGGAGACCCCAGTATTCTCAGCCTGCTGTGCCTGAGCTAGAGCCAGAGCCCTAGGAGTATAGGCTGTGGGGGGTGGGAAATACTAGGCTTACCCCTCGTGGGGGAGATACACAGCCCTTGAGCTCAGGGACAAGGGTGCACTCTCTTCTTGGTCACACCCCGTTGGAGTGGATCTTCCATTAGCTGAGCTGTAATGGGGATAAGATCATGGCTGTGGTGCCACAGACTTGAGGTTCTTGCTAAGAGGTAATAGACTTTCTTGAATAAAGATTTCTTCATTCGATTTATGTCTTTAGGACACTTTCTGAGACTTAACTATTTTTTTTTAATATTTTTAAAAAATGTTTATTTTCTTTGAGACAGAGCATGAGTGAGTGGGGGAGGGGCAGAGAGAGAAGGAGACACAGGTCGAAGCAGGCTCTGAGCTGTCAGCACAGAGCTCAACGCGGGGCTCAAACTTACAAACTGTGAGATCATGACCTGAGCCGAAGTCGGACACCCGACCCACTGAGCCACCCAGGCGCCCCTTAACTATTTTATTTATTTATCTATTTATTTATTTACCAATTATTGTTACTTTTCCTGGGAAGCCAGTCTGTGGAGCTCCTCATACCAGCTTTCTGGACATGTATCTCCAGGTTAGCTTGCTTTTGATAGCACCTGGGGTATCCTATCTTGTTAGGCAGAGGTGTCACTTTGTTCTTATCTTTATTTGGAGATTAAATATTGTTTAATGAGATGTGTAAGCTTGGCAAATTGGAAAGCAGTTGACTATGGCTGCTTTGCATTGTGTCACTTTTGGCGAGGCTGAACTACATTTCCCAGAACTCCCTTTCCTTCACGTCTCTGATTAGGGTGGGCCACATGAGGGATTCTTCTGGGGCATTAGGAGGGCAGAAATATAGCAACAGCCATTTGGTATTTATTTGCAGATTCACCTCATGGTTGTGAGATCCCAGCTAGACCTGCAGCTGTTCCGCCTTTCTCTGGAAGCTAATTCAGCTTCGCTGGCTCCTAGGTCCCAGCTTCTGTAGCTCTACCAAGTTCCAAGGCAACGGCTCACAGGTTTCTCTTTGTCTTCGTGGGCTCCAGCTCATGTTTGTGGGTTCCAGTGTTTTCTTGCTCTCCCTTATGCATACACAGGACCAAGTCCTGTGGTGACCAAGATGCTCTTTCATTGGGACTTAGAGCATCTGTAACCTAGGATGGTGGGGGGGGGGGGGGGGGTAAAAGGGTGATAAAAAAAAAGAAAAAAAAACAAAAAAGAAAGAAACAAACAAAACCCTCTGGGACCTGTGGTCCTAGATATGCTTGGATTGTTGCAGACTTTTCTACAGAAACAGGCAATGAGTAAGAATTTTGGCTTTCACTGGCTTTTAACTTTGAGACCTTGGGAAGGTTACCTAACTACCTTGTGTCTCAGTTTTCTTGGAACTCATACACGTTTTGTAAAGATTGCAAAGCTCATGATAGTTATTATCATTATTATTTGCCCACCTCCTCCAGCCTTTCGCTCACCCTCCACACAGGGAAGTTTGGGAATAAGCTGAATAGACCGTCAGGCAGGCCCTCCCAGCCTGTTCACGTTGCAGCTGTCGGGGTCCCACTGTCACGGAGTGCCGGCCTGCTCAAGCAACCGTGTTTGAATTCTGGTTTCTGTAGTTTCCATATCTTGTTCTGGTTTTTTTGGTCCAATATTCAAACTCTTTGCTGAGAGCCATAGTAATTTTTTCTCCTAGAGGAAATAGTGTTTTTCTACCATGTAGCCTTTCTTGTTGGCCTTCTGAGGTGTTGGGGCCTCTGGGACTCTTTAGAACCCCGCTTTCACAGGTGTATTGCGCCCTCTGCTGGTGGGATTTATTATGCTAGCAAGAGCTGCGGACTGAGATCTTGCTGTGTGCCTGGCACAGTGCAGGATTTGTGCACACATTACATCATTTACCTTTCTCCCCAGCTCTATCAGTTCCATCTTACAGACAAGGAAACTAAGGCTCAGAGGGGGCTACTTCACCGTCATACAGCTGGTAAGCCAGCATTGGACCCAGTTAGTCTGGCTCTAGAAACTGTGCACTTCATCACTGTTCTGTAGGAAGAGCCGCTTTGGGCTCTATTGGGTTTGGAGTAGAAATCTCTCCTACCTGCTCACAAATATATGTTGAATTTCTGTTCCATGTGTGGCATTCCCGAGGGAACTTAAACTCCCACAATCAGCTAAAAGTACCTACCTCATGGGATTTTCATGAGGAGTCAAGGACATATTTTAATGTACACAATCTGGCATTATATCTGACACATGGTAGACCCTCAACCAATATTCCTTATTTTACCTTCTTCCAGATCTTTCTAGTTTCTTTCCACTTCTGCCTAACTGTGGGAAAATTTCCTATAGCCCTAGAGCTTCTTTCTGAAGGACTAAAAAAGTTTTAATCCCCTTTTATCACAGAATCCTAACTTCAGGATTTGAGTCCCATCCTCAGTTTTAACATCCCGGTGGGTTTTAGTTTCCCCACTCCCATTCTCATTATAAGACTTACAGGCCTTGGGGCGCCTGGGTGGCTCAGTTGGTTAAGCGGCCGACTTCGGCTCAGGTCATGATCTCACGGTTTGTGAGTTCGAGCCCCGCGTCGGGCTCTGTGCTGACAGCTCAGAGACTGGAGCCTGCTTCACATTCTGTGTCTCCCTCTCCCTCTCCCTCTGCCCCTCCCCTGCTCTTACTCTGTCTCCCTCTCCTTCAAAAATAAATAAACATTAAAAAAATTCTTTTTAAAGACTTACAGGCCTTAATGCAACTAAGACTCCTGATAACTTGCCTTGATACTTCAGAGTTAACAAGACAAATACAAGATCAGTTTGCTCATTATTCATAGCTTCCTACCCTCTAGATTGAATAATGTCAACACTAGCTCATGTTGGTAAATCTCTTAAGTCCAGGTTTCTTTGCGTGCAAACAAGGTGATTCAGGATGCCTGTCATTTAGATAAGTATGTGATGCTGTGTCATTTGGATTAGTCCCTGGGAAGTATGAATCAGCATACCGGCTATCAGATCAAAACATGAATGGCACGCCTGTTATATCAAAATGACTTGCCACATAAGTGTCCATTATTTTAAGAAAGCGAGGGTGTTTACCTTTGTTTCCACAGCTGAATTTGCTAAAAATGAGTGATACTTCAATAGGCTATGCCTTTGCCATTTTAAACTTTGTTCAAATTCGGGAGGTTGGACCCAAAGATGTCTAAGATTCATTTATTCTAAATTCAGTGGTTTTCGTATTTCAGATCTCACCCTTCATATTTACTAAAGAATAGCCATGACACCCTAATGGGTGTTTATTAATAAGCTTCAGATATAGGCACTGAAGTTACTATTTGCATATAACCTGAAAACTATAATAACTTATAAGTGAAATTTATAGTACATCTAGTGACATTTTACAGTGTTTTTATTGCAAGTAAATCATTTTTAAAAATCTTGCGTTATCAAGGTACATTTAAAAAATAGCTCAAATGTAATAGCTTTTATGTAGCTCTTGATAGAAAAGTTGAATACGTTTGAAATACAATGGAAGATATAACTATAGATTTCACCAAGGTACTGTAAAGTTATAACGTACACTATATCTGTTTTAAAATGTCACTATGTAATTATGGGTATTTCTGAATAATTTAAGTAGATTAGTTACAATAAACCTTTAAAGAATGTTTCAAATTTGTCCCTCCCTTTGTGGGAGGGTAGTGGGCCTACTTGAGGAAAGCGATCCATGCCATTAATCCAGATCCTCTTTAAAAAAGAACAAACTTCAAAGAATTTGGGGATAATCTTATCAAAAGGATTAAAAGATATACTAGAGGAAATATGATTTGTCTGGAGAATGGAATGGCTCACATAGTTATTACTTTGCTAAAGTGTAGTACAATGGACTGATACAGCTTCCTGCTTACCAGGATTAAATTACTATAATTTCTAAAATGCTCAGGCGTATTAAACCCTTGCCCATCTATTCTTTTGCTTTTTGGCATTTTGTGTTGTAGTTGGTATGCAGAGGAAGTCTGCGTGTGTCTATTGTATGACCCCCTACACCTGCTGTACCGTCTGTCTCTTTCAACAGATTGCATTAAGGACAATACAAAATACCTCGATTTTTCAATACAAAATCGTCCTTTTGGTGACATGGCACTGCTTTGTTAACTAAGTTATTCTGCATCTCAAACCATGTGGCCTAGAAGACAAGAAAGGTCCAAGAACGTTGAGTGCAGTGGGGGACATACAGAAGCGAGATTTGTCTATCATTCTGCTTCTGTGGATTCCAACCTATGGCTATGGATTTAGCTGTACATTTAAAACAATAAATCAAAGACACTGGAATTCATGTGTGTTAGGGGAAGCCCAGTACACTTTCCTTATACTGGGAAGGTAAGAACTACCAGATAAGGACTTCCCCCTCTCACCATTTGCTACAGACTATGAGAACATTGTACCCTTCAAAGGCTATTCATTTCCCTCCCAGGACATGGGACCTAATGTTCTGTGGCACATTAATCATGCACCAGCGTGATTTATATGCCTACATGTTAGAATCCCCTTGCTTCAGAGATGAAACAGCAATTGAATACAAAGTTATGTATTTGGGGTAGAAGTACAGATAGACATAAATAGTAAAAAAACCTTCATATTAATTATCGTGCAACTTAAATATGGATAGCCAGGACCAGGGTGGAGTTTCAAAAAAGAGAGAAAATAAAATAAGGCCCTTAAGCCATTTTGCTTATCTGAGTTTCTTATTCTAGCTATAATTCTCCTTATAAATCAGTACTTTCTAATCTCACTCTCGATGCAATGCTAGAGCTAACTGTGCTGAATAATAATTTTGTCCTCAGGTGGAGAGGAATGAAGGAGGAATAAACAGGCCTTCTAGATAATTGCATCAGCCTCCCCCACCATTGCAGTGCCATGCCAGCATTTCAAGTAATGTCTCTTTTGTCTCGCTGAGAAAAATCATTTCATGATTTATTACGCTGGATTAAAGGGTGTATACACTCAGGAGCTAGAACATGACTGAAGGGCAATCAGGCATAAAGGATGTCAAAACACTTGGTATGTTTAAATTTTTCTGAATTTCCTAAGTAAAGTTTTTGGGCTAGGTTTCCAAGAAAACAGACGATAAAACGGACACAAGTTATGTGAACTCTAAATGATGACACCCGGCCATCCCCCTATTTTAGAATTAGGAGAAGAAACTGGTTCTGCAGAAGGCTTTCTTTTATTGAGATTTCTGTTTCAGCAAATTACCGTTTGTCAAAATGAATTCAACATGTGACTTCTTTCAATATCATTCTTTGTCAGTGAGATTGAGAGCCACAGTCGTTTCAGTGCATGGAATATACCATAAAAACGAGCCAATAGTTTTTTTTTTTCTCCAGATATCACTTTAAAAAAGCATAAAATCAAAGTTTATTATAGTTTTCTGTGCTCTGAATACCTGAAATTAGAGGGGGTCTCGGTCAGTATGGCAGTGATGAAATTTGATTTCTCATTTCTAAGTAGCTCTCGCTCCAGATAAGTTAGCTATTTCATCTACTTATTACTGAATCAGTTTCCTCTTTGTTTAAGATGACAAAGTTCCTCCTTCTTGTGAACTTTAAATTGTTAAAAGCAAAAGAAATATTTTTTATTTACTTTTGATTCCTCACAAGGAAAGTTGAGCCCTCAACTATACACTACAATAAATAAGATATTTAAATATTTAAAGTTTCCAGCAGAAGCCAGTTCTACTCTTCCAGCCACTCTTTTCTTAAAAATATTTATTTATTTTGAAAGAGAGAGAAGGGGGGGAAAAAGAGAGGGAGAGAGTGCGCGTGTGCAAGCAGGGGAGGGGCAGAGAGGGAGAGAGAATCCCCAGCAGGCTCTGTGCTGTTAGAAGCAGGGAGCTGGACTCAGGACTCGATCTCACAAATCCTGAGATCATGACCTGAGATGAAATCAAGAGTCTGACCGGACACTTAATCGACTGAGTCACTCAGGCACCCCCATCCACTCTTTTTGACTGAAGAATTTCACAAGATTTTGTGAAGAGAAAGAGAACTTGCCTAGCCAGCCAGATTTAAGTCAGATTATTCATCATAGAGGTGATGGATATCATGTCCCACTTACACTTATTCCTATATGTCATCTGTCTACTTCATGAAAACATAATTGCAAAATAAAAAGGAAACCGTGTCCTCTCATCACCATCACCAATAAAAATTTATGTTAACAGAAACCTTATGTGTTCTGACTTAGTCTATTCTGAAAGTATCATTTTCAAAATAGTTAAAACCTTGGTTCTTTTTTTTTTTTTTTAACGTTTATTTATTTTTGAGACAGAGACAGAGCATGAATGACAGAGGGTCAGAGAGAGAGGGAGACACAGAATCTGAAACAGGCTCCAGGCTCTGAGCCATCAGCACATAGCCTGACGCGGGGCTTGAACTCACGAACCACGAGATCATGACCTGAGCTGAAGTCGGACGCTTAACCGACTGAGCCACCCAGGCGCCCCTAAAATCTTGGTTCTTATGCAAGTTGAGTGAGCATGATTCCAAAGTTTCTTTAGCTTGTCAATGAGGAGCCAACAGAATAGCAAAATGGATTCATAAATGCATAAACAGAAGTATTTATAATTCCTGAAACAATATGGGTATAGCATTGCTAAATTAAATAAAAACTCTATGCCCTTCAGGGATTTGTGCATGTGGCTTTTGTCTGACAGAGTAAATGCAATGAGACTGACAAAAGACCACAAAGTTCTTGGGAAAATTATAGCAGCAGAAACACTGTAAACATGAACAGAAAGAGGGGATAGTACAAAATGAAAGGGAGCATGGTCCCCAGAAGGCCGGCTGAGAAACCTATTCAGTTACAGACTTGTGCTACCTTTCTTGAAAAGGAAGGGTAAGCATTTGTTGCTTAAATTTGCTAGGTTTTGGGGTAAGTTGTTACTCAGCAGTAGATAACTGAGACACAGTGAAAGGTTCAGTGTTGTATTTGAAGTAAGTGGCCTACACATAATTTACGAATGGAGATAAGAAAGGTGCAGACATCCTTTACACAAAGTTAAGGAAGTGTCACTAGAAAGGCCCACAGGAAGTCTTACATCAGCTCCTTGAAAGAGTGAGCCAAGAGCACATTCGGCCATAGGGACAAGAACGGGAAAATGAGATGTTTACAAGAAGCAGTAAGTGAAAACACAGGGGCTGGATTTGAAACCCAATCCTGCCAGTTATGTGTTGTGTGAAGTGGGGCCGGTCAGCCCCTTTGACTTGTTTCTCTCTGTGTAAAATGTGGGTGGAGATCACCCACCGTGATGATTAAATGGGCCAAAGGCATATCCTTGTTTGCTCAGGATAGCCTATTTTTATGTTATTTGCCCAGGATATATTTTAATAGTGCCCCTCTTTCACTCTCAAAGCTTAGGTCGAATGATAAATTATGTGGTGACCTGAAGATTGATCAAAATGATCCAGATGCAATTTTAAAAAGCTCTCTTTTAAAAAATCCCCACATTTACCCTTCACAACAACTATAATTAACATTCAGTGAATTTTATATCAGTTAACTCTTTGCACTTATACAGATACGTACAGAGATATGGTCTATTGTGCATTGCTGAATGTGTAGGTGAATGTATACATACTGTTTACCCATAAAATGTAAAAATATAAGCTGTATTTGCAAACAGTTTAAGAAGATTAATCTGATGGTGGTGAGTCATGTGATTCAGAGTAGAGGGAAGAATAAGAATATGGTAGAATATGACAGATCTGGTACCGGAATCTTCACGTTCATGTGCAGCATGGATCTGTTTCTGTCTGATGGGGTATAGTACAGGAAATGAGGAATATCCTAAGTTACAGCTATGGTGATGTCTCACCCATAAAAACTTATTTAAAAAGAAAGAAAAATCAACAAAACAACAGAACTAAACTTTAAGCAGAACCAACTGGGATGGTGGGGAGAGCAATGGGAATAGGAACTTAAAAAGTTACTGGCTTGCAGAACACCAGGATGGGGGCGCCTGGGTGGCTCAGTGGGTTAAGCATCCGACTTCGGCTCAGGTCACAATATCACAGTTTGTGAGTTTGAGCCTCACGTCGGGCTCTGTGCTGACAGCTTGGAGCCTGGAGCCTGCTTCAATTCTGTGTCTCCCTCTCTCTCTGCCCCTATCCTGCTTGTGCTCTCTGTTTCTCATAAATGAATAAATGTTAAAAAAAAAAAAAAAAGTAAAAAAAAAAAAAAAAAAAGAACACCTGGATGGCTCCTTGGGTTAAGCATCTGACTCTTGGTTTCAGCTCAGGGCATGATCCCCGGTTTCATGAGCTTGAGCCCCACTTTGGGCTCTGCGTGCTGTCTGCTTGAGATTATCTGTCTCCCTCTCTGTCTGCCCCTCCCCTGCTCATGCCCTCTCTGTCTCGATCTCTCTCAAAATAAATAAATAAGAAAGAATTAAAAAAATAACTCACTGGCTGGGGCACTTTCTCAGAACATGCATTTAGCACTCTGCCAAGAACCTAGTGACAGGGTGAGCTTGATTTTAGGGGAGCTCTTAAAAGATTCAAGAAAGCGCTGTCCTGAGTGAACAAATTGAAATGTTTGTGTTGACCTGGCAGATGGTTAAAAAAAAAAAAAAGTAGTACAAAGTCAAAGTCTTAGATGTAAATACTAAAATGTGTGTGTGAGGTGAGCCCAGAAACCTTTCCAGAGGATTATTTTCCAAAGAGGGTCCAGGAGACAAATCACTTACCACGGCTATCAGAAACCAGATCAACATCACTGAAAAGTCAGTGGTGGCCTCCTCTACAGACCAGGGCTACCCGCCTCAAGGGATGTACCGTCTACCTCACTCAGTGACCTAATTCATGCTTTCAAGGCAATTCTCATTTCCTGAAATTCTCTCAAAGTTGTATCTTAAGCCTGAGTTGTACAAAATTACTATTAATAGTAGCAAGGTATGTTCTACTCATAAAAACAATTGCTTTTCTTTTCCTACTAATGTATCTTTTCCTACTAATGTTACTTCTAGAAATTCTGTTCTTCATAAAATACCATAATGTCCTGGGTTGTGGGGAAAGTTTAGTGAATCTTAGAATTTTCTTCTGTTACCAGACATATAACTTCGGCTATAAAAATTCTCTGAATTTCACAGGGTGCCTCGGTGGCTCAGTCAGTTAAGTGTCTGACTCTTGATTTCTGCTCAGGTCATGATCTCATGGCTTGTGAGATCTAGCCCTGTGTCACGCTCTGAGCTGAGTGTGGATCCTCTTGGGATTCTCTCTCTCCCTCTCTCCCTGCCCCTCCCCTGAACACATGCATGAACTTTCTCTCTCTGTCTTTCAAGTAAATATTAAAAACATTCTCTGAATTTCAAGTTCCTTATATTTAATATAATAAGCACTGACATTTGTTGAGTACATACATGATATGTACAAAACACTCTTCTAAGCGCTTTTCTTAGCATTCTTTATTCAGTCCTCATTATAACCCATGAACGTTTTACTATTTTCATCCACAGTTTATTGATAAGGAAACTGAGGCAAAGCAAGATTGATAACTAGTAATGTGACATGATTTGTCATGGGTAGATTATTCTGGAATGTCTGGACCCACGCTCTTAGTCTTTTGATAATTTGCCTTTCTACTTTGACTTACTATTTTAAAAGGTGTTTGTTAGGCTCTTAGTCCAATCTTGGTTTCATGGATACAGTAGAAAATGAAATAGAAAAGATCTCTGTCATATTTTTGGTCACATTACACAGTGGAGAAGTGAAAATATGGAGGTGATTGTTATCAGGTTCAAATTCTTAATCCAGTGGACCTGGAATATATAGGGGCTAATTTTTTTAATAGCTTTCTTTCTTTAAATGTCAGGGAAAATGATTGATATATGACAAAGTGAAAGGCCCAAATTCATAACAGATGGAAACTCAAAACTTGCCATTGTGAATTCTGGAAAAGTGCAAAACCTTTGTGATTTAGTGATCAGAGGGAGGCAAATGACTCCTCTGTGCATAATAACAAACTTTTTACAGGCAGATAATTCAGTATATTAAATAATAACTTTGCACAGTTTGGGTGAATCATTTTATCTTCAATCTCTGGTGTTGCAATAGCTTTCACGTTTTTATCAGATTTGCCTTTGTATGAAGGATTTTTACAAAATTATTATCTATATTATGTATAATGTTATTGGGAATAGGGTAGAAATATAAAATAGGGTTCTATCCTCAAAATGGATTTATAATCCAAAGTAAAGTGGGAGGAAGCCCTGTTATACATATTTCATTAGCTGCTTTGTGGTAATACCTATAGTTTTAAGGAAATGTGCAGAAAAAGAAATGATTGGTGTGGACTGACATCGATTTAGTAGGTTTTACTATGTAGACTGGCTTCTGACATTCACTGACTTTCAGTTCCTACCATCAGAGAAAGTGATCATTAAGGTCCTCAGAAAGGACGATATAACCTACTGGGAAGTACAATTTTTTTCATCATCTGTTGTTTCTTGTATGTGTATCATAGAAATGATATGCTTAACCGAAAGTAAAATTCGTATAAAAAAAATCAGTGCACACAAGAAAAGTAAATACCAGGTAAACCAATAAGACTTTATTCATTTTTAGGATACATGTTCTGTTGTTAAGCCATATGTAATTTATTCCTATAGATTTCTAATAAATAATTGATATAATTAAATTTATGGATTGTAATTGATTACTGAGCTTATGGTACAGATGAAACAATACATGCGGTTTCTAATTTATTAATGGTTTACATATCAGAATTCAGCCAACTGCTCCTTATGGAACCTGGTGAGATTCTGTCTGTAATTTGCTGGGCCCAACAAATAATGGAGGACCTTTGGTCCTTATTTGACTCTAGTAGGCACTGAAGATCTTTCTGAGGAGCATAGACATAATCTGCTATTACATATACTCTGGTATTATCTAGGTGCTGACACATCTATACCCTTTAAGCAAGGGGAATGACTATCTTTGTTAAACGGTTATTTGACATTCCCATTCTCCATTATAAGCACACATTAGCCAACTGTGGATGTACAGATGTTGTTGGGTTACTATGTTTGGAAACAACCCATTACTGCCCAAAGGATAAAATTCTCAAATAACATATTTGTTTTTGTTGTAAAGGAAGACATGCTAAATGTAAAAAGCCTGGCCAACAAGAGGAAGAAATGAAAGGGTCATCTTATTGTTTACTTTGGTAGAAAAGAGTGTAGAGTGAAGCAAATATTTATTCTAGATTCTATTGCAGTGTTGCATTGTAATTTTTTTTAATCTTTATTTCTTTTTGAGAGAGAGACAGCGTGTGAGCAGGGGAGGAGCAGAGAGAGAGGGAGACACAGAATAGGAAGCAGGCTCCAGGCTCTGAGCTGTCAGCACAGAGCCTGATGCAGGGCTCGAACTCACAAACTGTGAGATCATGACCTGAGCTGAAGTCAGACGCTCAACTGACTGAGCCACCCAGGCGCCTCTGCAGTGTTACATTTTAACTTAATATTTTTACTTGGTGATTTGGTTTTTTAGTATAGCAAAATGATTAATATTGTGAGTATTGAGTATTGAATTAAAAGTTTTGACAGTATAGAGAAGTATTACTCCTATGATGATACCCTTTCTTTTGTAATGGAAATAAATAAGAAAATAGAATTCACTAAGATCAAAACAAACCAATAATATTTTTAAAAACATTTATTGTTTGGGGCACCTGGGTGGCTTAGTCAGTTAAGCATCTGACTTCAGTTCGGGTCATGATCTCACAATTCGTGAGTTTGAGTCCTACATAGGGCTCTGTGCTGACAACTCAGAGCCTGGAGCCTGCTTCGGATTTTGTCGTCTTCTCTCTCTGCCCCTCCCCTGCTCACGCTCTCTATCTCTCTCTCTCCCTCTCTCAAAAATAAACAAATATTTAAAAAATTTAAAGACATTTAGTGTTAATATAACATTAGAAAATTTACATGTTTAAACTAAACTTCAATTCCATTATTTCCAAGTAGTCTATAGTCTACTTTTGCTTTCACATAAATCTTCACTATGCTGTAACAAGTAAGGTAGAGAATCCAGATTGCCCACACAAATGGTACAGTAAACCACAAATTATTCTATTTCCCCCTACTGAAATTTATCTTCTCATTTTTTCCCACCACTACCACTCCATCATAATGACCACCTCAATTCTGTCCACTTAAAATTTTGTTTTAATGTTTATTCACTTTTGAGACAGACAGAGCACAGGCAGGCAAGGGGCAGAGAGAAAGGGAGACACAGAACCTGAAGCAGGCTCCAGGTTCTGAGCTGTCATCACAGAGCCCAAGGTGGGGCCCAAACCCACGAACCATGAGATCATGACCCGAGCAGAAGTCAGACGCTTAACCTACTGAGACGCCCAGGTGCCCCAGATCCTGTTGACTTTAAAATGAGAGAACTTTAAGACCCAAAGGCTTGCGGTGTCAAAGTTAATGGCATAGTTCCCGACTTCTGGTGTGTCCAAGCCCACGAATTAACTGTCCTTGTGTCACTGCCCTAAGATTATAGGTTAAACCTTGGATAGTCCCACCTGAGTATCTATCCTCAAACAAGAACAGTCTGCGGGAGTTCACAGTGCTTTTTTTCCCACCCACCCCGCTCCCCGCCCCCGAGAGGACAGCTCTCTTTCCAGGTAGCAAATGTGTGAAGCTCATCCAATTAAAATCTCCATTGACTCCTCGCACTGCCGCTTCCCTCCAGCAAACCTGGCTGAGATTTAATTTTCTGCCGGGATCAGGTCAAACTCTAATCAGCCAGCCGTATATACATTAAGTACATTTAGACAAACTGATGATTCATACTAATTGTTTTCAAATTACGAACACCCAGAGGTTCCTCAAGGGTTCCTCTACTAAGCAGTATTGATTACTTCCTTCTGAATATCATCATTGAGTACATAGTATGCTCCAGGGTCCAGGCATTTGGGGGATATAAGAGTGAGAAAAATCAACAAGGTTCTTCCCTAACAGTGATTATCATTTAGTAACAATATGTAGTAGCTTCATCTTATTTGTCATGTACATGTCCTTTTTACAGATGATTTACACTGAGAACATTGCTAAAATATTTATTGAAAACCGCTGAGTTTATTTGAAGACGTGCAAGGGCAAAACGCGAGCTTGTCTCTGAGTTCCTATTTGACTAATAAACAGAAAGGAGTAAATATAACATAATTTGTTTAGCAAGAGGTATTATAAACATGGGGGAGAGTAGCTTACTTATATTAACTCAGATACCTTCCGGAGAGAGAAAGGAAAAGGCCGTTATGCAGCTGACGAAGAAATTGCTCAACTTTTTCTTTTGCTTGTGGGTGGGTAGCCCTGATAGGATAGAACCTTAATTTGAGAGATTCCCCCCACCCCTAGCTGTCCTAACAGTGGAGTGAATAAAGTTAACTGAACTGTTCTTATCAATTACTGAATGGTTGACTTAAATTGATTAAAAAAGTTCATTCTTTCCCCATGGATATTTAGATACCTTGGTGTTTCTAATTTTGAACTTTTAAAGTAAAGCAGTATGTACTGGATAGAAGATTCAAAACTCGAAATTAATAAGTCCCACGTGGATTTCGTTTGTTTTACTAACTTCCATGACAATGAGTTTAAATTTGACACACATTGGTCTATTTTCACCCCAATGTTTTATTGGTTCTCTGGAGCAAGAATCAGAAAGGAGAGTAGCTGTTGCATAAAATATTGTCATTTTGACTTGCTGTGCCATTCTTTTTTTTTTTTTTTTTTAATTTTTGTTTATTTTTGAGAGAGGTGGGGAGGGAGAGAGAGAGAGAGGGAACATGAATGAGGGAGGGGCAGAGAGAGGGAGACACAGAATCTGATGCAGGCTCCAGACTCTGAGCTGTCAGCGCAAAGCCCGATGCAGGGGTTTGAACCTATGAGCCATGAGATCATGACCTGAGCTGAAGTCAGATGCTCAACTGCTCAACCGACTGAGCCACCCAGGTGCCCCTGTGCTACTCTTACTTAGAAGTTTCCTTTGTCTTTATTTTTTTCACAAATATCTAAGATAAAACTTAAACCACCTTCCTATATAACAAATCAGATATTTTGAAGGAAGGGATATGCATATTTTTGAGGATGCCAAGAAATAAAATCAAGATAATACAAGAATAAATTGTGATTCCAAGTCAGTAATTAGTGCTGAACTTTAAAAGTTACTAATGGTGAATAAGAATTTTCCAAAATAGTATGGTTTTGTTTCATCATTAACTAATAGGTGAATAAGTATGTATTTAAATATTGTAATCTTCATTTAAATTAAGAGAAATATAATTAAAAATTTTGCAGCGGAAAAGCAGCTTTTAAACATGTGTTTTCACCACCCTTAGTTCTCTAACACAAGAGAATTTTTAAATTAGTTTGGATAACTCAGAAATCAGAAGAAAAAAGCTTTTTTTTTAAAATTTTTTTACTTATTTTTGAGAGAGAGAGAGACAGAGTGCAAGCTGGGGAGGGACAGAGAGAGAGACACAGAGTCCGAAACAGGTTCCAGGCTCTGAGCTGTCAGCACAGACCTGACGCGGGGCTCAAACTCACAAACTGTGAGATCATGACCTGAGCAGAAGTCATACGCTTAACCGACTGAGCCACCCAGGTGCCCCTGGAAGAAAAAAGTTTTAACATAGTTTTTATAATCAGGAATATAAGAAGTAAAAGAGTAAATGCTTTGAGTGCTTACTTTTGACGAAGCATTGAGTTGGATACATGATATGACATATTTCATATGTTATAAAGATAATATTTTATACTTTCTACAGTAAGGAATATCGCATAGGTCAGTATCATCGGCATGCGAATGGTTACACCCTTAGGTCATTTTTGAGAAGGGTCAGTAGTCAGCAGTAAAATCTTCCTGCTGGCCTAACATTGCTAGAGACACAGTGCCCCTGTATCTTCCATAGTTTATCTTCTTCTTCTTTGCCTGTTACAACCCAGCCGTGTGCCCACTGTTGAACCAATCGGTTTTTACAATGGAAATACTAACCAGGAACCATTTACACTGGGTCTTATGTTTGCCCTGAGCAAGGTGCCAGCATCCATATGCACCAGCAGGGAGTACTCATTAGCAAATGTCTCCTGATAGATGGACTTGTCACCAGTACTCTTCTGGTGATTGAAATCTGTTACATGGCATTGTGATACAGCAGTTTGGAGTTGGGGACGTTTTTGTTTGTTTTGTTTTGTTTTGTTTTTCCTTGCTGGAAAGATTAACTTATTGGACTTATAGCTCTTAAAAATTACCAAGTAACACATGAAACCTACATTCTTAGTCCATGCTAGAATCTTAACCCTTCCCTGCTTAGGAGTATTAGGGATGTCATTAAGAAAAGTTTAATAAGAGTAACAATGAAGACTGAGTTAAAGCTAAGGATTGAATATGGATATGTCTTTTACTCCTATTTGTAATAAAAATGATATTTAAGGACGTAAATTATGAAGCTTCTCATTATTCTGAGACTTTCATAGACAAAAAGATAGATGAAGATATAATCCAGAAACTTACAGAAAACAATGTGGAATAAACTAGGGCAACTCTCCAACTTTTATTTCTATTTAAAAATCTTACTGGACTAATTTGCATTTCTAGAAATGTGAAAATTAAGACTTTTTGTTCTCGGTGGTTTAAATGTGAATTCTTACAGCACTCACCACATTGGAGTGATTATTAATAATGATTTAGTAGTTGTTTTGAGATAGATATTTTTATCATGTTAAGAAAGATCTTCTTACTACCGGGGCACCTGGGAGCCTCAGTCGGTTGAGTGTCCAACTCTTGATTTCAGCTCAGGTCATGATGTCATGGTTCCTGAGTTTGAATCCTGTGTTGGGCTCTGTGCTTACAGTGCAGAGCCTGCTTGAGATCCTCTCTCTCTCTCTCTCTCTCTCTTAAAATAACTTTAAAAAAAGAAATATCTTCTTACTACTCATTGCTAATAAATTTCATTGAGTATTTTCTCTAAACTAGGGATAGTTTCTTTTTGAATTATAGATGTTATAACATTTAGTAATTTTTCTAATATTAAAACATGTTTGACTTTCCACCTCCAAGTTTACTTTGTTACAAATTAAAATTTTATACTAATAGTCAAATAAAATTGATTTATTATCTTCTTTTAAGGGATATTTTCTTATAAGGATTCTTTGCTCAATAAAATACATTGACAAGCTTAATATATTTTTATTTTCAAATGCTATATATAGGGTGAAAATATTCCTCTTGGATGTCTGGAAGAACTTATACCTGAAATGTTTAGAAATAATTATATGATACATGTTTGTTCCTTTCAAGGAAGATCCCTTCTTTCCTTTCTTCCATCCGTCCACATTTACTTCCTTCCTTCTGCTCTTTTATTAAGTATAATATGCATGCAAAAACTGCACAAAACATAAACAGCTCAGTTTTCTTAACATGTGTGTGTATGTGTGTGTGTATGTATGTATATATGTGTGTGTGTATATGTGTGTGTGTATGTATATATATACATATACTTTATATCCCTCCCCTGCAAATGTAAATATTGTCTCAGAGTTTCTAAACCTCAGCACTATAAATAGTTTGTACTAGAAAATTCTTTGTTGAAGGGAGTCCTACTGGGCATTGTAGAATGTTAAGCATCATCACTGTTTTCTACCCACTAGATGTCAGTAGAACACTCTTACCTTCTCTCTGCCCTCCTGCACCCCCTCCTTGCAAATTGTGACACACCAATATGTCTCCTGATATTGCCAAATGACACTGGGGCATGGGAGAAAATCACCCCTGGGTGAGACTCACTGTATTACACTGACTTTTATGGTAGTCACTTCCTTTCTTTATTCTTTACCATGTAACTATGCATCCTTAAACATTATAAGGTAGTTTTGCTTGGAAAGCTTTATAAAATAATATAACTTATTAAATAGACTCCTGATTCTGGGCCCTTAAAATAGCCCACATAATTTATAACCTAACCTAAACTGGAGCCACAGGCATTAAGTATGATTGACCCAGGAAAATCTGTATGATCACCCTACTTCTAAGATACATCAGCAGTGAACATTAACTTTACAGCCCCACACATCTAGGGCTCCCTCTTCCAATGGATAATTATACATAAAGTGATAAAAGAACAATTAAAAACAGGACATCCTCTAGGGAAAAATAGGGAGGCCTAACTCAAAGCATCAGAGATGAGAAGTTGCAGAATAGAGCATTCCTCTAATTTGGGTCATAAAAAGTTCTATTCTTCAAATAATTTTCTCTACTAACACAACATACTGATTAAAATAATCGTCCTTCAAGATTTGCACATAAATGCAAAAAGGATCATAATCACCATGTTGAAGAGATTTTGTGTCTGGGGGGGGGATGTGTATTTTATTGAGGTATAATTCATAAGTCATTCGACTCCCACATTTAAAGTATACAACTGAACAGTTGTTAGGATGTTCACAAAGTTGTGTACCTATCTTCACTATTGATTTCAGAATGTTTACAACACCCCCAACACCCCTTCCCCCCCATACCACTTAACAGTCTTAATTCCTCCTTCACCCTAGTCAGGCAACCACTAACCTACTTCCTGTGTGTAGGTATTTGCCTATTCTGGAAATTTCATATAAATGGAATGATAGAATGTGTGGTCTTTTGTGACTGAATTCTTTCATGTAGCATAGTATTTTCAGGGCTCATTCATGCTGTATCATGTTTTGCTACGGCATTTCTGTTCATTGTCAAATAATATTCACTTGTATGTCCATTCTACATTTTATCTAGTCATCAGTTGATGGACATTTGTATTATTTTCATTTCTGGGCTATTGTGAATAATGCTGCTATGAACATTCCATGTGCAAGTGTTTTTGTGGAAATATGTTTTCATTCTTTTTGATATATACCTATGTGTGGAATTGTTAGTCTTGTCATTCTATGCTTTACGTTGTAAAGAACCAACAAACTGCTTTACAATGTGGCCACACCACTGTACAATCCCACAGAAATGAATGAGGGTTACAATTTCTTTATATTCTTGTCAGCATTTGTTATTGTCGGTCTTTTTTTATTATTATTTTATCCATCTTAGTGGGTGATATCTCATTACAATTTTGATTTGCATTTCTCTTATGGCTAATGACATTGAACATCTTTTTACATGTTACTTAACAATTTGTATATCATCTTCGGAAAAATGCCTGTTAAAATATTTCCCCTATTTTTACACTGGGTTCTTTTTTTAACTACTAAATTATAAGAGTTCTTTCTATATGCTAAATACATGGCCCATGTCAGTTATAGGATTCACAAATACTTCTTCCAGTTCTGTGAATTGTCTTAATAAAGGGTCTGACCGTTGTTAATGTTTGTCTTCTGGAAACTTTTAAACATTACCCATCTGAATTCCCCTTCCGCCCCACACCTGAGTAAGCTGATAAAATCCAAATCGTCCTTCCTTTGGTTCAAGGGAAGTTCAAACCATGCATAAGGACTCTTAGCCCAGCCTTATCCTATAACTGCAAAATACCCCCAACCAATCTCCTTTCCTGGATCTCTCAAGCTATTTTTGCACCTGCTAGGAGTCATCTTGCTCACTCAGAAAGCGTCCTTGGATGAAAGTATGTATTTCATATCCTCGTGGTTCATACGTGGTGTCATCAGTCTTGCTATCCAAACTAATTATGGGTGGAAGTCCATTGGTTAAGAGGAGCGAGTGGTCACATAATTGTCTTTTCTCTGTCCCAGTAGTGTCCTTTGAGGCACAAAATTTTATAATCTTGACAAAATCCAATTGATTTACTTTTTCTTTTATCATTTGTGCTTCTGCTGTCATATATAAGAAGACTGTAGATAACCCAATCTCATGAAGGTTTACTCCTAGGTTTTCTTGTAAGAAGTTTACAGTTTTATCACTTGCCTTTTGTCTATGGTCCATTCTAAATTAATGTTTGTATATGGTGTAAAGAAAGGACACAACTTCATTCTTTTGCATATGGATATCTACTTGTCCTACTATTTGTTGAAAAGACTATTCTTGCCTCCATTGAATTCTCTTGGCACACTTGTTGAAAATCTTCTGACCATAAATGTAAGAGCTTATTTCTAGACTTTCAGTCCTATTCCATTGATCTACATGTCTGTTCTTATGCCAGTATCCCACCATCTTGATTAGTTTGTAGTAAGTTTTGAAATTAAAAAAAAAAAAAGTGAGTCTTCCAACTTGGCCTTTTTCAAAATTGTTTTGGTTATTCTAACCCTTTTTATTTTCATATGAATTTCAGGAAAAGCTCATCAATTTCTATAAAAAGAAAGCTGAAATTTTGATGGAAATTGTATTGAATGAAAAAGATTCATTTGAGGAGTATAGCCATTTTAGGAATATTAAGTTTTTGATCCATGAACATGGGAAGTTTCCCCATTTATTTATGTCTTCCTTAATTTCTTTCAACAACGTTTTGTAGTTTTTATGTGTAAGTCATGCATCTTTTTATTTTTTTTATTTTAGAGAAAGAGAGAGAGAGAAAGAGAGTGCAAGTGAGGGAGATACACAGAGGGACAGAGAGAGAATCTTAAGCAGATCCCATGCTCAGCGTGGAGTCCAACATAGGGGTCAATCCCTTGACCTTGGGATTATGACCTGAACCAAAATCCAGAGTCAGGTGCTCAACCGACTGAACCACCCAGGAAACCCCCTTTTTTAATTTAATTTTATTTTTTACACCCTTTATTAAACCTATTTTTAACTATATTTTTTCTTTTTGGTGGTATTATAAATAAAAAAAGTTTTATTTTTTCTGAATTTATTGAGGTAAAATTGGAAAATGTTTCTTTAATTTCTTTTTTGAATGGTTTGCTATGTATGTAAATACGAATTTTTGTTGTTTATAGATCTTCCTCAACCTTGATGAATTTATTAATTTGTTTAAATAGTTCCTTAATTAATGCCTTTGGATTTCCTATATACAAGACAAGACAATATTGTCTATGGATAGAGATTGTTTTAATTCTTTGTTTCCAAATATGGATGCCTTTTATTTTATTTTCTTGACTAATTGCCTTCCCTAGAACCTCCAGTACAATGTTGATTATATGCGATGATACCAAACATTCTTGAATTGTTCCTTAGGGGAAATGCATTTAGTCTTCCATCATTAAATATGATGTCATCTATGGGATTTTGTAGATGTCCTTTATCAGATTGAAGAAGTTCCTTACTATTAGTTTGTTGAGTGTCTTGTCATGAAGAGATGTTGGATTTTGTCAAGCCCTACTTCTTTATCTTTGAGATAATCATGTGGTTTTTGTCCTTTATTCTATCGATATAGTACATTTGTTAATTTTCAAATGTCAAACCAACCTTGCATTAACAAACCTACTTGGTCATACTCGTTAATATTTGTATGTGTTGGATTCTGTTTGCTAATAATTTTGTGAGGATTTCTGCATTTATGTCTTTAAGGGATATCGTTCTGTACTTTTATTGTCATATCGTTATCTAGTATTGGTAACAGGGTAGTAGCAGCCTCCTAGAATGATTTGGAAAATGATTCTCCCTCTTTTATATTTTGATAGAGGATGTGAAGGGTTGATATTAATTCTTCTTCAAAGGTTTAGTAGAATTCAGAAGTGAACAATCTTGTCCAGGGCTTTTTTTGGGGAAAGTGTTTTTTGTTTGTTTGCTTGTTTTGTTTTTAATTACTAATTTAATATATTTACTTGTTACAGGTCTGTTCAGATTTTCTGTTCTTTGAGACAGTTTTTGTAGTTTCTGTCTTAACAGGACTTTGCTTCATCCAGGTGATCTAATTTATTTGAAAACAGGTTTTTATAGTACTACTCTATAATACTTTTTATTTCTTTAAGGTCACTAGTAATGTCTCACATTACTGGTTCTACTAATTTGAATCTTCTCTCTTTTCTTCTTGGTCAATTTAGAGAAATTTTTGTTATTATTTCCAAAAAGCTAACTTTTTAAATGGGATATGTATTCTCTCTTTTAGCATGGCTCATAACTGTTTTCTTAATAAAAGACTGACTATGTAATAATAGTGGCAACCCTGGAAATCAGAAGATTATGTCTTGGGTTTATTTGTCACCATTTTTTGGTGTTGTTGCTTTGGTTGTTTGTTTTTAATGACTTTACAGGGAAGATTCTGTAAAGAATGGATTTTTTAAAAAATGCTGCTACTGAATGCTCTTAGTTAGCTTAGTTCTCAGCTAATGACTGAACAGAAATTTCCTTAAATGCCTTGAAGAAATAGAATGTCCCCATCTTTGCTTTGTGAATGTGATGGGACACATTTTCATATCTCTGGCAGATATCACTACTGTCTTAGTCTGCACTTCCTTCTTGCTCAGAGCCGTAAGATTACCCAACTGAGAGATTAAGCCTTCTGAAGTCTTTCATGGTCATGTTCACAGCATTGGACATGCAAGTGATCATCTATATTCCCAGGAATATATTGGAAGGTTACAAAGCCCTCTATGGGCCTCTCATTTGCCAGATTTTCTTGATTTTTTAACATGTTTGCTCAACCTTGTTTCACTGCCTCAAGCAGGTGCAATTTTAAATAATTGCTGCTGATTATTTCTGACAAACACCCTGGGGATATGGTTTTTCTCCTAAATGAGCTGTGAGTCAGTTCAAATGAAGACAAGCTGTATAAATAAGACTTTTCCAGGCAATTGCCAGATAAATCAGATAGTAAGTATTCTCTGAGGCAAAGCTTTGTGAAGAGATTCAAACCTATTTTGCCCCCTTTATTGGCTGCTAGGCTGCTGTTTTTCACAACTATTGTGGTTATGACACTATTGATTTTCAAAACTACCACAGAGCAGGGGAGAGGTGATTGGGAATCAGAGCAAGTTAAAGTGTTACAAAGTTTTCTGTTCTTACATGGGTTTTAGTCCTTTTGTTGAATAAGTTCTCTTTAGATTGTTGCAAGTTTTTAGTTAATTTCTGGAGTTCAGAAAAAATTTTGAAAAGTTGTGCCATTTTAATTGCTTTTATTAAGCAGCTGATCTTCCTGAAGTCCATACTCTGCCATTTTGGAAGTGCTTTATTTTTTAAGGAATTTAGAAATTTTTTTTCCTAGAAATCATATCATTCATTAAGAGTTTTGATATTATTAGGTGTAACAAACATTATCTTTTCATGTTATTTTTAGCTAATGTAACATTTTATTTTTCTATTTTCTGTTTGTGCTTTTTTAATAATGGATTTCAATATTTTAGTCCTTTTTAATATACTTTTTCTTATAAATTTTTATTAACTTCTACTTTAATACTTCTTATTCTTTCCTTTTGTTTTTATTTTAATTATTAGTCTAATTACTTTTCTTCTGATTAACTGAAAATGGTTACATTTACATGAGAGTCCATGAGTTTTTCCCCAATAATTGTTCTCAGTGATAGATCCTTGAATATTGAGTATATACTACTCAGAAGAAAGAAAATTTCTCAGCTATCTTTATAGGTTGGTACATCCAAGTGGAAATAGCATGTGCAATTTCTGGGTAGTGTCCCTAGAGGGAGCTGTCCTCTTCTTGCCTTTTTACTCATTCTGCTGTCTGCAAAGCAAACATGATATTGGAAGTTGTAATAATTACACTGGAGCAAGGAGCTGGAAGGATACTGATGATCTTTAAGTTGATCTCTTTATTCTGGATTTCTTACATTTAGGATTTTTTTCTTTAATGAGAAAGAAATTTCATTTTGTTTAAACTACTATCATTACAGGAGTTCTGCCAGTTGCAGATGAAAATAATTTTAACAGAAATAATTCCTAAGTGCTGATTTGATTAAATCCCATGTGTTTAACATGGCGTTACTTTTATTGCATTCCAAGAAATCTCATTTCTATGTGATTCTGTCATTTACTTAGCTATTATTCAGAAAATTCTCATTTTATTAAAATTAAAGATGCTTTTGGATTTAATTTTTATTATTTAGTTCTAGGGTTTTTTTTTTTCCTTTGAATTAGGACAAGTAAAATTTCTGCTTTTTGAAGCATATTATGGACATTTTTTTAGAATAGTAAAAGGTCACATATAATAAATATATCACATAGAGAGGGGATTCCATTTGTGGAATGGTCATATGAGTTCTTTGGGCTGCTCTCCAGTGAAGCGACAATAGCTGGAGAAAATTGAAAATTATGTTAAAAACAACCATTCAGTGTCTCTGAAAATTGTTCTAAGAATATACAGAAATGAATATAAAAATATAAATATATAAAATATATATATTAAAATATATATAAAAATATAAAATATATAATATAAAAATATTATATATATAATTATAATTATATTATATAATAATATTATATAATATAAAAATATAAAATATAAAAATATAAAAATATATAATATATATATATATATTCAAACCAGAATCTTTGGGTTGGAGTAGGAGAGGTAGGGGAAGGGTGGTTGAGCCAGGAATAGGTTAATGTTTTTTAGTGAAATATAATTAACCTACAGTATTATATTAGTTTCAGGTGTAGGGTATCATGATTCAACGTTTCTATACATTACTCAGTGTTCATCATGGTAAATGTAGTCTTAATCCTCTTTATCTACTTTATCCATTCTCTTCCCTCTCCCCTCTAGCAACCACTAACTCATTCTCTGTTTAAAAGTCTGCTCTTTTGTTTGTCTTTTTTTTTTCTTTGTTCATTTGTTTCGTTTCTTAAATTCCATCTGTGAGTAAAGTCACGTGGTATTTGTCTTTCTTTGTCTGATTTATTTCAGTTAGTATTATACCCTCTAGGTCCATCCATGTTGTTGCAAATGGCAACATCTCATTCTTTCTTATGGCTAAATAATATTCCATTACATACACACGGGTAGACACACACCACCTCTTCTATCTCCATTCGTCTATTCACGGGCACTTGAGTTGCGTCTATATTTTGACTATTGTAAATATTGCTGCAATAAGCATAAGAAGGCATGTACCTTTTTGAATAGTGTTTTCATTTTCTTTGGATAAATACCCAGGAGTGGAAGGACTGGATCATACGGTCATTCTGTTTTTAATATTTTGAGAAACTTCTATATTGTTTTCCACAGTTGCTGTACCAATTTGCATTAGCACTAACAGTACATGAGGGTTAGTTTTTGTCCACATCCCTTCCAACATCTGTTATTTGTATTTTTGATTCTAGCCATTCTGACAGGTGTGAGGTGATATCTCGTTATGGTTTTGGTTTGCATTTCCCTGATAGTGAGTGATGTTAACATCTTTTTATGTGTCTGTTGGCCCTCTGTATGTCTTCTTTGTAAAAAAGGTCTATTCAGGTCCTCTGCCCATTAAAAAAAAATAATAATGTTTATTTATTTTTGAGAGAGAGAGAGACAGAGCATGAGCCGGGGAGGGGCAAAGAAAGAGGGAGACACAGAATCAGAAGCAGGCTCCAGGCTCCGAGCTGTCAGCACAGAGCCCGACACAGGGCTCAAACTCACAAACCGTGAGATCATGACCTGAGCCGAAGTTGGACACTCAACTGACTGAGCCACCCAGGCGCCCCTCCATTTTTTAGTTGGATTATTTGTTTTTTGGGGGTGTTGAGTTGTATAAGTTCTTTATATAGTTTGGCTTTTAACCCTTTATTGGATATATCATTTGTAAATATCTTCTCCTATTCAGTATGTTATCTTTTAGTTTTGTTGATTATTTCCTTCACTGCGCAAAAGCTTTATTTTGATGTAGTCCCTATGGTTTAATTTTGCTTTTTTTTTTTTTTCTCTTAACTGAGTAGACATCTCTAGAAAAATGTTTCTACAGCTGATATCAAAGAAATTACTGCCTACCTTTTCTTTTAGGAGTTTTATGGTTTCAGGTCTCACATTTAGGTCTTTATTCCATTTTACATTTATTTTTGTATATAATATAAGAAAGTGGTTAGGTTTCATTCTTTTGCATGTAGCTGTCCAGTTTTCCCAGTACCATTTGTTGAAGAGACTTTTCCCCCATTGTATATTCTTTCCTCCTTTACCATAGGTTAATTGACCAATGAGTATATATGTTTAAAAAAAATCTAAATTTTGTCAGAATAGTGAGTTTCTATGGCACTTGAGCCAAAATCTGTTTCATCCTCTACTCCCTGCCCCCAGCTTAGCATAATGGAAGCTCTGTTCTGAACAAATGTTGCTAAGAAGACAAGGATACCTCTCCTGCCCAGTTCCCAATCAAAAACTATAATACTTCCCAAAGAGGAGAAGACTGCCAACTTGTCTTATCTCTTCCACCTATGCATTGCAGAGAATAAATTTCAGGTAAATGCAGTCAATAGTTTGGGCCCCCTTCTTCTACCACGCTTTGACAAGTAGGCAGAGGCTATAGAGTTCAGGAATGGTGGGATGAGAATACCACTACATTTACCATCAATTGATAGTGTGCCATAAAAATTCTCTGAGGGAAAGAATAGTCATTCAATAAATGGTACTGGGAAAATTGAAAAGTCACACTCAGAAGAGTGAAGTTGGACCCATCCTTTACATCATATACAAAAATTAACTCAGATCATAATCCTAAATATAACAATTAAAACTGTGAAGCTTTTAGAAGAGAGCAGAGGAGTAAATTTGTGACTATGGATTAGGCAATGGTTTATCTGATATGAAAACAAAAGCAGAAGAAACAAAAGAGAAACAAATCAGAGTCCATTGTTACTGATGAGAAGTTAGTATTCATCCTTATTGTTAATCTTATACATGTAATGATTTTTTTTGAGCTTAAGACTTTGTCTTTATCTTTGGTTTCTAGAAGTTTGATTATAATATGCTAAGGTGTATATTTCTTTGTCTTTATCTTTCTTGGTGTTTACTGAGATTCTTGGAGATGAGGCTATTTGTTTTCTGACAAATTTAGACATTTTTGGTTATTATCTCTTAAATATCTTTGCCCCATTCTCTCCTTCCTTTGTTTCTGGAGTTCTAACCACATGAATGTTAGACTACATGTTATAGTCTCAGGGGTCATTGAGCTATGTTTAATAATAATAATAATAATAATAATTCTTTATGTGTTTATGTTGGGATAATTTCTATTCACATCTGCATGTCACTGATCTTTTCTCTTGAGGACTCTAATTTCCTGTAACATCCAATGAATTTTTTTCTGTATTATATATTTTAGCTCTATGATTTTCCTTTTTTAAAAGGTTGCTATGTCTCTTCTGAAATTCCTCATTGTTTAACTGATGATATCCATCTTTTTTGGACATTTTAAACATATTTATAATAGCTATTAAACACCATTTTTTTTTTTTTTTGCTAGTTCCAAAATCAAGATCCATTGCTGATTGATTGTGGAACTGTTGATTATGGATATTTTCCTGCTTCTATGCCTAACTGAAATAGGATTGACCACTGGAAACTGGATGATATGCAGCAAAGACTTAAATTTATATTTTTTCTTCTAAAAATGGTTGACCTTTGTACTATCAAACTATTAAATTAGTAATGATATTGTTCTTGTGGAAGCTGCTTTATTAGAGCAGGCCAATTTCAGTTTTTATACCTTAACATAGGGAGTGATCCTGAGTCCTTGGAGACATTTCTTACTCTGAATATGTGGCCTTTCTGGGGTAAGAGTATTTATCAAGCTTCCCTAACTTGGTGGGACTTGGTGAGATTTACAAACTGCTTCCCAGGAACTACATAGCTGCTAAAAATCTCTATGTGGCTCTTTAGCTTCCAGATGTTGCTTTCTGCTGTATCATTTGGAGATTTTCCTGTCAACACAAAGTTTAAGAGTCAGTTAAAGATTTGAGGGGAATTTATATGCAGATTTTAGTATTACGCAATAGGTAGTTAGCTCTTTTCCAAGATTGCTCATTGCAATTTTCAGTTCTGGCAGCCCCAACATCCAGCTTCTGGCAATTCCTCAGCTCTGTGAAACTGTAGTTCTCTCCTCCAGGTGCCATTCAAACTTGGAAGTGCCTTCATAGTTCCGGACCTCAACTGCTATGATTCTCCTTTGTCAAGAGCCACATCCCCTCAGTTCTGCTATATGCTGATCATTCTCAAAGAACGTCGATGTTTATGTTTTTCTTTGAGAATTTTTGTTATGGTTAGGATATTTACTGCTAGATAGGCTAACATGCTATTACTTCAATGAAATTCCCAATGTTTTTTATTATGAAGAAATTATGTGGTTAAAGAGTCATTCTATTGAGTACATTCATGTAAAACACTATTTTAAAGAATCAGATCTAATATGACACCAGAAATATAGGCAACAAAAGAAAACATAAGTTGGACATTATAAAAAATTAAAGTTTTTTGTATCAAAGGACACTATCATGAGAGTGCAAAGACAACCTACAGAATGGGAGAAATCACTTGTAAACTTTATATCTGATAAAGTATTAATATTCAGAATATGTAAATAACTCCTACAACCCAGTGATAAAAATAACCTATTTCAAAAATGGGCGAAAGACTTAAATAGACATTTTTCCAAAGATGATAGACAAACGGCCACTAAGCATTTGTGCAAAATAACTAATTGTGCAAAAATAACTAATATCATTAGTTATTAGGGAAAGAAGTCAAAACCACAATGAAATATCACTTCACACTTATTGGGATGGCTATAAATAAACACACAAACAAAATACAGAAAATAAGAAGTGTTTTAGTCAATGTGGGGAAATTAGAACCTTCATACACTGCTGGTGGGAATGTAAAATGGTTCAGTCACTGTGGAAAACAATTTGGTAGTTCTTTAAAAATTTAATATAGAGTTATCATATGATTTAGTAATTTCATCCTTGGCATATATCCAAAAGAATAGAAAGCAGGGACTAAAATGGATAACTTGTACACTGATGTTCATAGCATTACTCCTAAGAGTTAAAAAGTGGAAACAACCCAAAAGTCCAGCAAAAGATGAATGAATAAACAAAATGTGGCCTTATATACAATGGAATATTAGTCAACCATTAAAGCAATGTATTTCTGATACATGCTACAACATGGATGAACATGGAAAACATTATGTTAAGTGAGGTAAATCAGACATGGAAGGACAAATATTGTATGATTCCATTTATATGAAGTACCTAGAACAGGCAAATTCATAGAGACAGAGAATAGAGTAGAGGTCACCAGGGGTTAGAAGGAGGGGAGAATGGGTGTTATCATTTAATGGGTACACAGTTTCTTTTGGGGATGACGAACAAGCTCTGAACATCGATAATGGTGATGTTTTAAAAATATTGTGGATGGACTCAGTCTCGCTTAAAATGCCACTTAAAATCTTAAATTTTATATTAAGCATATGCTACCACATTTAAGAAATCAAATCTATTGTTAAAAAGCAAGGATTTGTTACAAGGGAGGATATTCAGTGGTAGCTGGAGAAATAAAATAGTATTTGCTAGCAAAGAAAGCATTCTAAAAAAGCAGTTTGAAAACTGACCAAAACCAACCAGTTTGTGACAGAAAATAAACGGTGAGATGTGATTTTGAGTTATTTCACATCTTACAGGTCCAACTATGTTTTAAGTTTTTGTAAGCATGGAATAGGTCTTATTCTATACTTCTGATTCATAAATTCATATTCACTAAATTGTTGAATATTAACGTTTCTCCTACATAAGATTGTATTTTCTTTTTGCCTTTCACATAAATTCACATTTAGAAAACCTCCCTCCTAGTGGATTCCTCCATGTTCTGGGACATTTTAGAATAGTGTTTATGTTTTATGCTATCTAACTAGCTATGCAATGTCTTTTTCTCGTAAGTTATTCATCCTACTCCTGCCTTATGATATCCTATGTGAATGATTTTGTGTTAGGTAGACTTGATTAATGCTTCGTGAAGACCCTGTTCATGAAAAGATGACTCTTCATCCCTAACAACTGCTATGACAGATCAACTTATCCAAACTACTCTTACTTATTAATTGCCCAGCCATCCCCCAAGTATTAGTTCCATTTGTTTCCATCCAGCCTCTTCCAACTGCTTAAAGATAATTTTTGGTTGTGTGAATGAATGAAATACTTTGAAAAACATTTTTTAAATGTAGTCTTTTTGCAAGTTTATTTTATTATAAAATCAAATAAATGACTTCATATGTATTTAGTAGTTGTGTATTTCAGAATCAGGTCAAATATATATGAGTCCACAAGGGGTACTGTCCATCTGGAAATGTCTTCTTAGATTTTTGTCACTATTTTTTTTTCCTTAGTGTCTTTTTTGTTCAGTTATTTCAGTTCTCATCCATAAGGATTCTCTTTCCATTAAATATGACTCTCTTGTTTCCCCTTGGTCATATTATTCCACTTTGATTCCTATCCACAAGAACCTGTTATTTTAGAACAATAAGCTTACACTCTGAAAAAGTGTTTCTAAAACATATGTAGTCTTTTTAAAAATCCAGGACTATGTTCTCATTCTTTTATCCCTTGGATATTCTGTAACATTGAATTCTAATTTTAACTTAGAAGAGTATGAAAAATAATCACTACTATGTATTGTTGCCAGATTTTGCCAATAAAAATACAAAACACCCTCTTAAATCAGAATCTCAGAACATCAACAAATATATATACATATTTTTATATAAATATATTCCATGCAATATTTGGGACATATTTATACTAAAAATTGTTTGTTAAATTTGAAATTAATATTTAACTGTGTGTCCTGTATTTTATCTGGCAATCCTACTGATGTCATATCCAAGATAAGGGCATTTTAATTTATCCTGGTGTGATCATTTTCCAGAAACTTATGATTTCTAAATCCCAAAGCATTTTTAATGGTAAATAACATTCCTATTTGAAAGCTGTCCAATGATTAACTCCATAGCTAACTCTTAAAACATTTTAAAAAATTAGTTTTATATTACCATTAGAATACTTCTTGAGTTTTTCAATGGACACATCAAAATGCTTTAAAAAACTAATGGCCATATATATTTTAAGAAATTAAAATGGAGAAACAAAGAAATATGAAAATATCCATATAATCCTAGATTATACTGAATTTCCTATAAACTACACACAAATATGTTTCCATTTTGAAAAGAATGAAACAAAACCTATAAACATGTCATAAGATTATACTATTTTTCTTTAATTTATCACAAAAGTTAGGACCTATATGCACACTTTTTTTTTTCCAAATTTGTCTTTTTAGAGCTAAAAATAAAGAGCTTCATAGCTCATAGCATGTACTCTAAATATGTACAGCCTAAAGCACAATTTTACAGCTGAATTTCAAGCCCTGTGAAATGGGGTTTCTAATGGAAATGCTGACAGACTGCTAGCTGCAGGGACACCAGCAGGCACCATTATAATAAATGGGTCTGAGAGAGACATGATACAGGCCCACAGGTAATTAATGGCAGGAGTAAAATAAAATATAGGCACACCATCCCACTGAGAGCATGATGCAATGGAAGAAACTTGTAATAAAACACAAAGAATGTCTTTAGCAAGAAGTGTGAGGAAAGTCTTGTAAAATAAATCATGAGCCAGGTCTGTAGCTATAAGAGTCATTGCATATTCCTTTATAATTAGGATTTTTAAAAAAAAAAAAACACACTATAAAAATCATTTTTGGCTAAGCAAAAATGCTCTGTGTTGTGGATTGAGAAATCAATGAAACATAAACTCAGCTACTCAAAACAGCTAATAATAACCAGAGCTTTCTAGTTGGAAAGTCTATTTGTAAGAAATCCAACATTATGACTCCATATTACAGAAGAATTGACTGTAAAATATATTCTTAGAATACAGAATGATATGGCTATTTTTTCTCCCCTCCAAATGTCTTGATTCAGTCTCTTGCATTTTTTGTTTAATTCTGGAGACCAAGAAGGTCCTAAGAACTTTCAGCTATAATTCTCCTTGACCTTTGAAGTCTGTAGTAATCTTTGGTTCATTTTTTCTTAATTAAAGGGTAGCTGACATCACCTTAAGTGACTGAAATCAACTTTGACTTTATTTCTACATAGGATGTTGACTCAGCCATTGTCTTTCAGAAAGTCAGTGTTTGTAAGTGCACAGCTATTCCTTTCTAGACTAAATTGTCTCCTAAAAAACAGAGATTCAGATTAAGACAGTACCATGCAGTTGGAAAAATACATGGTGGGGTGGGTGGTAAGTGGGGGAGGACAGAAAAAAAAAAGAAAGAAAAAAAAAGAATTACTATGACAGATTATTGACCTAAAAATTTTAAGAGATTTCCATCAGTACTTCATCTTGTTTCCTGGCCTCAGGGTGGCAATAAATTAATCCCATATGTTAAATGGGATGACTGAGTCCCCAAAAGTTTGAATGACTTGCCAAGGTCTCATAGCCAAGAAACTGGAAGAGTAATGAGAAATAGCAACCACTTCCTCCTGCTAACATTTTTCCATTTTAATATATTGCCCTTGTAATTTCAGAAAAGAATAAAATTTTTGCTTGAGTTAGAAGTATTCTCAGTTGATTTACAAGCATAAATTTGGGATGAATAATTCAGATAAACTGACTTTTGCTAGGAATATCTGCATAGATGTTGACTGACAATTTCCTATACATGAAAGTATCAGCTATAAAAATCAACTACCATCATTTCCTCATTAATTACTTAGAAAAAAATTCAATAGAGTTTTTTTTTTAATGTCTTTCCTTCCTGGTAAAATTTGCAAAAATGCTTAAAGCTTATTACATTTTTGTAATTGATAATTCTTTTATTTTTTCCCTCTTTTATTTGATTAGCAAAAGCTGTCTCCTTGATAACGTTTCTGAGTCAGATTCTCTGAGATGAACAAAGAGTAGAGTAACTTATGAAAAATTCATCAGTTCTTTATTCCTGATTATAAAAACGTTTTGGTGAAATTTATGGGAATGTGCTTCATTTATCTTTGGTTGACTGGCTGATACTGTCTAATTCCAATTTCTGGGTTAGTTGAATTACAATTTTGTAGTTGAAATACGTCGATAACTAAATTGTTTTCAAATTGTTTATCTTAAGCATGAAGTGGAAGTATGGTAGACCAGTATTTTTAAATTCGAATTGCATTTCTGACCTTGTATGATAGTAAGGAAAATCCTTTATGGTTAAAAATAAGTTGAATGAAGGGATCTAGGGAGATGAACAGGTGAGATGAAAGAATCTATAATCTCCAGCCACCTTGACTTCTGTTTTGATAGCCACATGAGGTGTGGGTTACAGGAGGCAAAACCTAGCACCACCCAACATAGGATATTGAGTAGGAGGTATGCAATAAGGCCCAGAAGAGTACACCCGCAGTGAAAGAATGAATTCAAAGGACTACTCTATTGAGAAAGGCAGTTAGGGAACCTGGCCTCTCTTTCCCAAGTGGAGGAAAATTATTTACTACGAAAAACTTCATGGAAAATTCACAGGACAGCTTTCAAGTGAATTTGTAGCCCAAGCACATATGGACTTTCTGGTCCAAAATACCTTCAGTCCAGTGTTTAGTTGTACATGGCCTCTGTTATTTAATGTATTCGCTATGTAGCCAGTGAACTTCCTGTACCTCTAGTTTTGATATCTTCAACATCAGGATATTTTCATTAATGTCTTTAATCAATAAACCAGGCCCTCGGCCTCATAAGATTATCAAAGCAAATTTAATAATTTGGCTTCAAATTATTTATAAAAAATGATATTCACTCTTGTATTTTTTAATTGCAGTATAGGTAAGCAATGGAACTTCTTTCAATTATATTATTAGTAACTGATTGGATTTTTTTGTGTGTAAAATGGATATTGCATTGCCTATGTTTAAATCAATAACTTAGTTATTAAAAGTATAGATTGTAAGAACTATTTTTATCAAGTTTAACATATAAGTTGTGCTTTCAATTTATAAACCTGATAGCTTTTATAAAAAACAAAAAATCCTTTCATTCATTTTTGATCGTTATTAAATTAACTCAGTTTAACTTACATAGTTGGTTATATTTATGAACACATTTCAAACTATAGTCAAAGATTATATATCTGAATCTCTCAACTTTAATTACAAAAATGACAGATTTATAAATCTATCAGAACCTAATGCACTTAAACTCACAAATTAGTGTCTAAATTTTTAAATATAAAAATCATGTTATATATCAATCCAAGCATAGTTTGAAAACCTAAGCTAGTTTTCTTATACTTTTGAAATTAAAAAGCTAATATGATACTTCTTCAATTAGATCATATGCTTTTAAGCATTTCAAACATTTAAATGGCACAAAGAAATGATCACCATGGTTAGAAAACTTAATGCTAAGCTTAGTTTTGGACTATTAATATTGTTGTTCTTATTTGCTTCCTTATTTTTGTATTTATTTCTGTACTTTCCAGGGATTGCAAACTGATTTATAATACAAATAAAAGTATTGGAATTAAGATCTCAGTCTGACTAAAGTTTCTTGGTGCCAAAATACAATTATAGATTGGGATTATGGCACAAGATTTTTTACAGGCATATGGAATGTGGGCCGGATTACTTGATAAATCCACCTGAATTATAGGTTAATATGGCTATTTTAGGGATAGAGTTCTATCTGTATTGAATAAATGAAGGGAAAGTGGGCACTTAAAACTCATGCTTTTCAGCCTGGATTTATATTTTAATTTTTCAAGACCATGCATAAAGTGTTCCCTGGGTAACTTTCAAGACTCATCTTCATCATATTTTGGTTTTAACCTCTCTTGACTTTTTAACCTTATTTGGAAGATAAAATTCCGCACTCTACAACAAAGTGCAACTGATCTCTTTGCCTTGGATCGCAATGAATAAAATTAATACTGTAGTTACTGGTAATAAAATTCTTTGTTGCTTAAGTAAAAAAAAATAATTTACTTCTGCTTGCTTTTTATATTTTTACTTTCTTATTTGTCTAACTAGTTGCCATTTCATACTTGGGCTAAATTCCTGATCACTTTCAAAATTAGTGATTTATAAACCAGATAATACTCTTTTTGTTTGTTGCTTTTGGTGGTTGCTCACAGTTTTGTGAGCCAGGAATTTCAAAAGGGTCCAGCTGTTGGTTGTGCCTACAGTTATTTTCAGGCTTGACTGGGCTGAGCATCTAACATGAATCACTCATGTGATTGGCAGCTGATGTTGTTGGCTGGTTGTTCAACTAGAACAGTCAACTAGAGAGCCTGTGTATAGCTTTTACATATGGTGGCTCACAGAATGGTGGCCTTAGGGTAGTTGAATTTCTTATGTGGTGGCTCAGTACACCACTGTGAGAGGCCCTACAAGTAGGTTGGAAGCTGCATTTCTTTTATGACCTAGCCTTGAAAATTATATAACTTCATTTTTTCTGTGTGCTATTGATCAAAATACATACCCATACAGATTCAAGAGCATAGACCTCAACTCTAGATGAAAGAGGTGTCAAAGACATCGTTGCCATAAGAAAATTCCATACGTATTTATTGTTAAAGCTGAAATCACTTATATGAAATTGACTCAAAATTATGACTTATCCAATCCTAACATTACATCTTGTTATATGGACGTTTTCATTTAGGTCAAGTTTTAAAAAATTTTTTATGTGTGAACTGTTAAATTCATTGAAATTTATTACATAAGTTTGTGCACCATAAATTGACAGTTCTTTTTTTTTTTAGTTTATTTGAGAGAGGGAGAGGGAGAGAGAGAGAAAACTTTAACACAAGTGGGGGAGGGGCAGAGAGCGATTGAGGGACACACACACACACACACACACAAAGAATCTGAAGCAGGCTCCAGGCTCTTAGCTGTGAGCACAAAGCCCAATGCAGGGCTTGAACACACAAACTGGGAGATCATGACCTAAGCCAATGTCAGATGCTTAACCACCTGAGCCACCCAGGCCCTCCAAATTGATAGTTCTAATCCAAGTAGTAAGTACAATGGAAGATAAGAAATTATGATTCACTTTGTAATATTTTTCCATTTAAGAATATTTATTTTATGACATTTAAACAAAATATCCTCATCCTACTAGAAATAAGGTATTCTTAATTGATTAATAAAACTTTAAGGGCCTCATTACAGATGTTACAAACAAATTTATCAAGAGCACTTCTGTCATCAAGAAAACAGAAGGATGGTGCTTGAACATAAGGTACATCAAATCATACAAGTAACAATGCAAATCAAGTGTTCTATAACCTGGAATACAATGCAGATGCTTCTGAAGAATAAAATGGCAAAGTCAGTTTTAATATTAATGTTCTGATTTGTGGTGATCAGATTAATTTTTTTCAGGGGTAGGATGTTTTCCAATGATTTCCAGCAGCCCAGTACTACGTTCTCATGTTACTGGTGAATTACAAGGAATCTTATTTAGAAGTCTATAGCACAACTAGAATCTGTGATTGTCTGTGAAGTAACACCTCTTTGTCTTCACTGATCCTGTCATCTCCCAGACTTCTCTTATATGAGTTTCCTGAATTACTTTTGTTTCTAAAGTACTTTACAAAAGAACTATTTTTTTTGTGATAATTGTAGATTCACATGCCATAGTAAGAAATTATGGTTAGATTGCCCTTCACCCAGCTTTCCCCAATGGTAACACCTTGCAATGGTATATATAGTATGATATCACAGTCATGAAATTGACATTGATGTTATCTGGCAACCTGATTCACATTTCACTAGTTTTACATGTATTTATGTGTGTTTGCATTTAGTTCTATGGAAATTTATATCATGTGTAGGTTCATTTATTTAGCAACCTAATCAAGATACAGGAAAGCTGTATCCCTTTGCTGTCCTTTTGTGGTGTGTGTGTGCTGTCCTTTTATAATGACACGCTCCTTCCCTTCCCCCATTTGATTACTGTTAGGTTCAATAAATATAAAATTATGTTTTTTTTTTTCAACGTTTTTTAATTTATTTTTGGGACAGAGAGAGACAGAGCATGAACGGGGGAGGGGCAGAGAGAGAGGGAGACACAGAATCGGAAACAGGCTCCAGGCTCCGAGCCATCAGCCCAGAGCCTGACGCGGGGCTCGAACTCACAGACCGCAAGATCGTGACCTGGCTGAAGTCGGACGCCCAACCGACTGCGCCACCCAGGCGCCCCTATAAAATTATGTTTTAATAAACATAATTGATGCAACTAAAACAGAGGGAAAAAGATAAGATTTACAGAAACTGCCGAGATTTTTATTTGAAAGTAATCTTGGAGATTATTAATGTAGAGAATTATTGCACTTGTAATCCTGTTGTTCCACAGTTATTACTAAACAAAATGTAGAAAAGGAATAGCAGTTCCCGTTATCAAATGCCTATATGAATACTTGGAACGAATGTTATATATATCATGCTGGGAAATTTAAAGTGTGACCAAATGTTTGCTTTCTGTTTGTTAATTTATATGATCCAAACTCTTTCTATGTACTGTTTTGATAGGATTCATAGAAGATAAACAATCTCACAATTGTATGATAATGAGGATGAAAGAGAAGTTTTAAAGCAATTTCAGCAATCTCAGGATACTTACCACTTTTTTTAACCAAAATGAGGCAAGTGACTATATATTTTCAAAATTTATCTTAAATCCTTGATCAGTAGGTTTTTTCAACAACTTATCCTTTAAAACTGTTTAAACTGAGGCACCTGGGTGGCTCAGTCAATCAAGCCTAGGTCATGATCTCGCCATCCTGAGTTTGAACCCTGCATCAGGCTCCGTGCTGACAGCTCAGAGCCTGGAGCCTGTTTCGGATTCTGTGTCTCCCTCTCTCTCCTTCTGCCCCTCCCGCACTTGTGCTTTCGAGCTCTCTCTCTCTCTCTCTCTCTCTCTGTCTCAAAAATGAATAAACATTAAAAAAATAAAAATAAAATACATCTATGTTTGTACTCAAATTACCTTTATTTGAATGACATAGACTTTTGGTCTATTAATTTCATATGTTTGAATATTTTCCCCCATAGTGGCTTTTTTTTTTAATTGCAGTATAATTCACATACAATATTATATCAGTTTCAGGTATACAATATAGTGATTCAACAATTCCATTCATTACTCAGTGCTCATCATAATAAGTATACTTTTAATCCCCTTCACCTGTTTCACCCATTCTCTCCCCCACCACCTCCTCTCTGGTAACCACTAGTTTATCTCTTTTTTTCTAACTGTTCATTTATTTTGTTTCTTGAATTTCACATATGAGTGAAATCATGGTATTTGTCCTTCTTGGACAGACTTATTTTGCTTAGCATTATTTCTTCTAGATCCATCATGTTGTTGCATATATATGTTTATATATATAAACATCTTTCTTTTTCCATTCATCTATCCATGGACATTAGACTTCTTCCATAATTTGGCTATTATAAATAATGCTACAATAAACATAAGACTGCATATATCTTTTTGAATTGATGTTTTCATTTTCTTTGGGTAAATACCCAAAGTGGAATTTTCTTTGGGCAAATACCCAGGAATAGCATTACTGGATTATAGGGCAATTTGTTTTTTTAATTTTTTGAGGAAAATCCATACTGTTTTCCACAATGGCTATACCAGTTTGGATTCCCATCAACAGTGTGTAAGGGTTCCTTTTTCTCTGCAGCCTTGCCAACACCTGTTGTTTCTTGTGTTTTTGATTTTAGCCATTCTGACAGGTGTGAGGTGATCTTTCATTGTGGTTTTCATTTGCATTTTCCTGGTGACCAGTTGAGCTTCTCTTCATGTATCTGGTGGCCATCTGTATGTCTTCTTCAGAGAAATGTCTGTTCATGTCTTCTTCCCATTTTTAATTGGATTATTTGTTTTATGTTGCTGTTGTTCAGTTGTATAAGTTCTTCATGTATTTTGGATACTAACCCCTTATCAGAGATGTCATTTGCAAATACCTTCTCCCATTCAGTAGGTTGTCTTTATGTTCTGTTTATCGTTTCCTTTTGTTGTGCAGAAAGTTTTTATTTTGATGTAGTCCCAATAGCTTATTTTTCCTTTTGTTTCTTTTGCCTTAGGGATACATATCTAGGGAAATTTTGCTAACAGCTGATGTCAGAGAAATTACCATTTGTTCTCTCTTCTAGGATTTTTATGGGGTCAGGTCTCACATTTAGGTGTTTAATCCATTTTGAGTTTATTTGTATGTATGATGTAAGAAAGTGGCGCAGTTTCATTCTTTTACACGTAGCTGTCCGGTTTTCCCGCAGTGTTTGTTGAAGAGACTGTCTTTTCCCATTGCATATTGTTGCCTTCTTTAATTGACCATGTACCTGTGGGTTTATTTCTGGGCTACCTATTCTGCTTCATTTATCTCTGTGTCTTTTTTTGTGCTGATACCATACTGTTTTCATTACTAGTAGTTTTGGAGTATATCTTGAAATCTGGGATTGTGATATTTCAATTTTTTTTCCTCAAAATTGCTTTGGCTATTCAGGGTCTTTGGTGGTTCCACACAAATTTTAAGATTATTTGTTTTAGTTCTGGGAAAAATTATGTTGGTATTTTGAGAGGGATTGCGTTATATCTGCAGACTGCTTTGGGGAGTATGGACGTTTTAACAGTATTTTTTTCTTCCAACCCATGAGCATGGAATATCATTTCACTTATTCTTGTGGCCTTCAATTTCGTCAGTGTTTTATGGTTTTCAGAATACAGGTCTTTTACTTCACTAAGTTTATTCCTAGGTATTTTATTATTTTTGGTACAATTGTAATAAATGGGATTTTCTTTGTTTTAAATTTTTTTTTTAACGTTTTATTTATTTTTGAGACAGAGAGAGACAGAGCATGAACGGGGCAGGGGCAGAGAGAGAGGGAGGCACAGAATCAGAAGCAGGGTCCAGGCTCTGAGCCATCAGCCCAGAGCCTGACGCGGGGCTCGAACTCACGGACCGCGAGATCGTGACCTGAGCTGAAGTCGGTCGCTTAACTGACTGAGCTACCCAGGTGCCCCTGGGATTGTTTTCTTAATTTCTCTTTATGCTACTGCATTATTAGTGGATACAAACACAGTGGATTTCTGTACATTGATTTTGTTTCCTGCTACCTTACTGAATTCATTTGTTTGGTAGATTTTGGCAGACTCTTAAGAGTTTTCTATATACAGTATCATATTGTCTTCAAATAGTAAAAGTTTTACTTCTTTCTTGCTGATTTAGATGCCTTTTATTTCTTTTTGTTGTCTGATTGCTGTGGTTAGGGCTTCCAGTACTATGATGAATAAAAGTGGTGAGAGTAGACGTCCTTGTCTTATTCCTGATCTTAGGGGAAAAGCTCTCACTTTCTCACCATGGAATGTAATGTTAGCTGTGGTCTTTTCATACATGGCTCTTATTATGTTGACGTATGCTCCTTCTGAACATCCTTTGTTGAGGGTTTTTTTTTTTCCATGAATGGATGATTTACTTTGTCAAATGCTTTTCTGTATCTATTGAAATGACTATATTTTTTTATTCTTTCTTTTGTTGATGTGTTGTATCACATGGATTAATTTACAAGTATTTAATCACCCTTGCATGCAAGAAATAAATCCTACTTGATCATGGTGAATAACCTTTTAAATGTATTATTGGATTCGGATTGCTAAGTATTTTTTTGAAGATTTTTGTGTCTATGTTCATCAGAGATATTGGCGTGTAGTTTTCTTTTTTTATAGTGTATTTATCAGGTTTTGGTGTCTCTGTAATGTGGGCATCATAGAATGAATTTGGAAGCTTCCTTCTTCTCCAATTTTTGGAATAGTTTGAGAAAAAGAGGTATTAGCACTCCTTTAAATGTTTGGTAGGGGTGCCTGGATGGCTCACTGGGTTAAGTGTCCTACTTTGGCTCAGGTCGTGATCTCACTCTTGCGAGTTCGAGCCACGCATTGGGCTCTGTGTTGATAGCCCAGAGCCCGGAGCCTGCTTTTCTCTCTGCCTCTCTCTGCCCCTCCCCGCCCCTCCCCCACTTAGCTCTGTCTCTCTCAAAAATAAATAAACATTAAAAAAATTTAAAAAACAAGGGCGGGGCACCTGGGTGGCTCAGTCGGTTAAGCGTCCGACTTCAGCTCAGGTCACGATCTCGCGGTCTGTGGGTTCGAGCCCCGCGTCAGGCTCTGGGCTGATGGCTCAGAGCCTGGAGCCTGCTTCTGATTCTGTGTCTCCCTCTCTCTCTGCCCCTCCCCTGTTCATGCTCTGTCTCTCTCTGTCTCAAAAATAAATAAACGTTAAAAGAAAAAAAAAAAAATTAAAAAAAAAAAAATAATTAAAAAAATAAATAAATAAATAAATAAAAAACAAGGGCATCCGGGTGGCTCAGTCCGTTAAGCATCCGACTTTGGCTCAGGTCATGATCTTACAGCTGGTGGGTTAGAGCCCTGCATTGGGCTCTGTGCCGACAACTCAGAGCCTAGAGCCTGCTTCCAATTTTGTGTTTTCCCCCCTCTCTCTGCCCCTCCCCCACTAGTGCTCTGTCTCTCTCTGTCTTTAAAAAATAAATAAATGCTAAGAAATTTTTTAAAAAATTAAAAATAAATAAACAAAAAAATGTTTGGTGGAAATCATCTGTGAAGCTGTCTTGTCCAGGACTTTTGTTTTTGGGGGGAGATTTTTGATTACTGATTCAATTTCACTGCTGGTAATCTGTTCAAATTTTCTATTTTTTCCTGATTCACTTTTGGGAGGTTATATTTTCTAGGAATTTATCTATTTCTTCTAGACTATCCAATTTGTTGGCATACAATTTTTCATAAGATTCTCTTATAATCCATTATAATCCATTGTATTTCTGTAGTGTTGGTTGTGAGTTTTCCTTTTTCCTTTTTTAAGTCTTCTTTCTCTCCTTTTTTTTTTTCTTTTTCTTTTTTTGATGATCTGTCTAAAGGTTTATCAGTTTTGTTGATCTTTTCAAAGAACAAGCTCCTGGTTTCATTTATCTGTTTTAAGTTTCTATTTTGTTTATTTCTGCTCTAATCTTTATTGCTTACTGCCTTCCACCGGTTTGGGGTTTTGTTTTGTTTTGTTTTGTTTTTTTCATAGCTGCCTTACGTGTAAAGTTAGGTCGTTTATTTGAGATTTTTCTTGCTTCTTGAGACAGACCTGTATGGCTATAAACTCCCTTATTAGAACAGTTTTTTCTATATTCCAAAGATTTGGTACCATTGTTTTTTTTTTAATTTTCATTTGTTTCAATGTATCTCTTGATTTCCTCTTTGATTTCTTGGTTGACCCATTTATTGTTTATTAGCATGTTATCTAACCTTGTATTTGTGTTCTTTCTAAATTTTTACACATAATTAAATTTTTACACAGAATTTACAATTATTGTATCTCGTTGTTGGATTGTTCCCTTTATTGTATGTATCGTCCTTTGTTTCTTGTTACAGTCTTTGGTTTAAGGTCTATTTTGTCCAATATGAGTATGTCTACCCTGGCTTTATTTTCACTTCTAGTTGCATGATAAATGCTTTTCCATCCCTTCACTTCCAATCTGTATGTGTCCTGCATTGTGAAATGAATCTCTTGTAGGCAGCATGTGGATGGGTCTTGCTTTCTTATCCATTCTATCACCCTATGTTTTTTTGATTGGAGCATTCAGTCCACTTACATTCAAATTAATTATTGATAAGTATGTACTTGTCGCCATTTTGTTATTTGTTTTATGGTTGTAGTTCTTTTCTGTTCCTTTCTTCTGTTTCTCTCCTCTCATAGGTTTGCTGGCTTTCCTTAGTGATACACTTGGATTCCTTGCTCCTTATTTTTTGCATATCTATTGCTGGTTTTGATTTGGGGATACCATTAGGTTTATATATATAACATCTTATGTATATAATGGTCAAAATTGATGGTTTCTTAAATTTGAACCCACTCTAGAAGCACTAAATTTCTACTTTTATCTAAATTTTAGGCATAGTTGTCATACTTTATATCCTTTTATTTTGTGAATTCCTTGACTGATTTTTTGTAGATATACCTAGTTTTACTGCTTTTGTGTGTCTTACTTTTCTTACTCCTATCATGGTCTTCCCTTTCCATTCAAAGAGTCCCCTTTACCATTTCTTGTAAGGCTGGTTTAGTGGCGATGATGTCCTTTAAACTTTGTTTGTCTGGGAAACACTTTATCCCTCTTTCTATTCTGAATGATAGTTTTGCTAGATAGGGTACTCTTGGCTGCAGGTGTTTTCCCTTCAGCACTTTGAGTATATCCTGTCATTCCCATCTGACCTGCAAAGTTTCTGCTATAAAATCAGCAGGTAGCCTTATGGTGTTTCTCTTGTATGTAACTATTTTCTATTGCTGCTTTAGAAATTCTCTCTTTATCAGTATTTTTTGACATTTTATGTTAAATGCCATATGTCTTGGTGCGAACTGCCTTAGGTTGATTTTGTTGAGGGCTCTCTGTGCCTTCTGGATCTGGATTTCTGTTTCCTTCCCCAGATTCGGGAAGTTTTCAGATATTGTTTCTTCAAATACATTTTCTTCCCTCTTTTCTCTCTCTTCCTTCTGGGATCCCTATTATATGAATGTTTTTACACTTGATGATGTCACTGAACTCCCTAAATCTATTTTCTTTTTTTTTTCTCTCTCCTGTTCAGCCTGATTACTTTCCATTACCCTGTCTTCCAGGTCACTGATCCATTCTTCTCCTTCCTTTAATGTACTGTTTATTCCATCTTGTGTATTTTAAATTTCAGTTATTGAGTTCTTTATCTCTGTTTGGTTCTTTTTGTTTTCTATCTCTTTGTTAAGGGTCTCACTGAGGTCATCCACTTTTTTTTTATCAGGTGCAGTGAGTATCTTTATGGCCATTACTTTCAATTATCTGTCAGACATCTCTGTTTCATTGAGATCTCTTGCTGTGATGTTGTCCTATTCTTTCATTTGGGATACATTCCTCTGTATTCTCATTTTGTCTAGTTCTCCATGTCTGTTTCTATGCATTAGAAAAGTCAGCTACATTTTTGCCCTTGAAAGTAGTGGCCTTATGAAGAGGAGGTCCTCTAGTGCTCTGTAAGCCAATGTCCCTTGTTCACCAGAACCTGTACTTCAGGGGTGTCTCCTATGTGTGTTGCCTGCACCCTAATGTTGTGGCTGAATCATGTTTTCCTTCAGTTCAGTCATCTGCAAAGCTGTCTTTGCCGTTTGTGGACAGGGTTTGGTTCCTTTGTTGATAGCGTGCCAGTCTGGGGCTGCCTTGGTCTTGCGTTGGTTCACACCAGGCATTTGCCAGAGCTATGAGTACACCAAACTGCAGGGTGCTCTCTCTGTGTTGTTCTCTGAGCAGCTTCATTGGTGGGTGGGACCTGCTATCAGACTGGAAGCTTGCCTCCAGCTCAGTGCTGGGGCCATAGTCAAACTCATGTGTGTGGTTTTCTTCCTCTTTGCCTGGAGCAGGAGTTATTTTGGGGTGCTACTCAGCCGATTGGGGCTGCTTGCACACCGTCATTCTTGTGCCACTTTGGATAGACTCATGATGAGGCTGGGTTGCAGGGGGTAGGTTCACAGAAGAGCTCGGGGATAGGGTGTGCTGTTAGCAAGGCAGATGGAGAGTGTTAGTGCTGTTCTGTTTCCCTTAGTTGTCCCTGTAATCTAGGTTGGTAGAGAGGGGGTGGGAAATGGCATTAATCTGTTCTTTTGTTCCAGGACATGCTCTAAGATTAGTAAACAAATCTCTCTCTGGTATACCTTAGGCATTTTTAAACTGCTGCTTCTATGTTGTATCTTGGTGGGGTTGTTTGTTATGCTGTCTTTTTCAGGGTGGGGACTCAGTTTCCTTTGATCCTGGGCTCTCCAGGGCCAAGTCAGCTGAGGTGTTAAGCCTCACTGGCTATAAGAATTTACAAAGTTAAACCCCTCTGGTTTTCAAATCCAAATGTTATGGGGATTTGTATTCCCAGTGCAGGTCCCCACGCCTGATGTGCGGGGTCTGTTTCTCTCCCCTCTCTGTGCCTGTGGCATCCTTCCCTCCCACGGTCAGTCCTGTAGGTCAGTTCGGGTCCAGACCACATCTCTGTTCTTCTTCTCCTTCTGTGATGTAATCTTTTCTTTATGTTTTTCTTTCTAAAATTTTTTTTATTTACATTTATTTATTTTTTGATAGACAGAGCACAAGTGGGGAAGGGTCAGAGATAGAAGGAGACACAGAATCCGAAGCAGGCTACAGACTCCTAGCTGTCAACACAGAGCCCGACAAGGGGCTAAAACTCACAAACCACAAGATCATGACCTGAGCTGAAGTCGGACGCTTAACCGACTGAGCCACCCAGGTGCCCCTCTTTATGTTTTTCTGCAGTCTTGCCAGTCTTCAGGTCATTTTTCTGGGTTATATACACCGATAGGGGTGTTATCTAGGTGTACCTATGGAACAAGGTGAACCTAGGCTCCTCCTACTCCACCATCTTTTAACAAAAACTAAAATTTTCTAATTCATGAGCTGCAATATTATCTACTCTATGTCCATCATCTATTTCATTGAAAACTATAGGGACTATCTGTTCTTCTATAAATCCAACTTTTGTTGTAGTCCTTAAATCTTATTATTTAAAAAAAAATGTGATGAATTTATTCATTGCTTGGATGTGTTAAAATAATTTTTAAAACACTTAAGATATAGGTGAATAATCAAGTGTAGTGGAACACTTTATCTTTAACACTTTAGACAAAACTGAAACTTATTTTCAGACATGCTAAGAGTTTGTTCCACAATTCAAACATTAATACAGAATCTTTCTCCCACACTGTCTAGTATAGGTAATATTCATCAGGCTTTCTCAGTGAAGAGAGCAATGAGTTGATTTATATTCTGGTGCAATCTTAATCTGAGTATCTGTTCAAAAATATTATGAATAAATATATTTTCCTGTGGTTAGAGCTGGACCTTCAGAAAGTAATCCTGTTCAGAACTTAAACTCCAAAACACATTTACAGATAGTGATAACATATTTTTGTGTCACAGAAATTTCAAAGTATAAATACTTACTTACTTACATACATATATACATACATACATACATACAATGTGTTCCACACTTTAGATTCTTTCTCAGCCTAACAGTTGTGCTCATATGTGCTTCCTGAGAATGAAAACTGAACTATCACACTTGTATTCCTCAAGAAGAAGCATTTTCGGAGGCTAGGAATATTAGATTCTAAAAATACATAAATACGTATTTTTAAACTTTCTGAAATGAACAGTTTGAGAGAAAATAACTTCTGTACTTTTTGACATGATGAAGGGTGTATTAGAAAAGTTTACCTTAAATGCTACCCACCAATCAAATAGCTCTTTCATTTACAAACCAAATAACTTGTCTGAAAATGACTAGAAATATTTCCCTAAACCTTCAGTTTTGCTAGATCTTGGCTTAGCTTTTCTTTGCTTTTTTATTTTAGTCTGTCTCACCAGTGTCAATGTTCTGATTAGTTTCCACTGCTATGAAATAAAAGTGATCCACATGTCATCTGTTAGATATGATACTTTTATATGCTGTTCTTATTTTCAGACTTCACACAGGTTAAAAATTGTCCAGGAGAGAGAATTCCTTTTCAATTCGATATTGGTCAAGTACAAACATGTTGTACACATAATAAATTCTGTTGATACTCTTTGGTAAAGTATAAACTTCCAGTTTCGGGGTTTTTTTTTTAAAGTTGTGGTCATGATACAAATTTATAGTTTCATTTTTGCAGTTATGCAGGCTTTGAATTATTAAAGCCACCCTGAATGTTTTGTGGAACTACTGTTTACATGCGGCAGTTTAGTTTGTACACAGATTAACAATAAACCAATCTGTAAACCCTTCTTTGTATATAATTTCTGAACTTCCTTCTTCCTGCATTGCTGGAAAATATTTTAAATGCATTTATGACATACATAGTATCCAAAGAATAATATCCTTGGCCAGATTTTTAAAAATTACATTGATTTTGAGACTTCTCACACAACAGAAAACTTTTTAACTGAGGCAAGTATGATAGCTTAGTGTCATTCAAGATATACCAATAGAAAACGTGAGCGTCATAAATGTTAAGTGCCAAAGTGGTTAAAATCATACCGATTACACTTCACATGGAAAACCACCTCAATTTACATTTTACTAGAAGCAGGAAAAACCGTATCCATGTCTTTTCATTTATTCAACTTAAAGTTCTTCACATTGAAAATGCTACTTATTTGCCTCTTGGAATGACGTATTTGTTAGCAGTATGGGAAACTAGCGAGGAGGGTATAACATCAGAATTTAAGGTCTTTCATCGTTTAAATTTACTCTGTGAAACACTTCTGCTTCTGCATGCAGATGGGCTAATGGTGCTGCGACTGTCATTCACCCAGAGTCATTTCCAAAATGCTATACTGAGAGATTATTTTCTGTGATTATAGTCTTGGGCTTTCAGTTGCATGGCCTATTTTTGAGCATAAAGTCATTTTCTTTTTTGTCTCTTAGCAAAACACAAAGATTTTGCTAAAATGAATTAACTCTGTGGTTGATTGCCTCCCAACTGTATTCTCTCACTCAACTGCAGCTACTGTCTTTGCAAAGCACAAGGCATTGCTCTAGGTCATGCCCCAGTAAGTCACTGACATATCTTTAAACGTGCTTGCTTCCATCAGTTCGTTGGGTGGCACGGCTCTGTTCCTCATTGATTTTCACACAACCAGCCTAGCAAATCTGAATTCAAATAAGCAGCACTTTGGTGCTGATGAACTCGCTATTCTGCAACACTTCCATTTCATGCTAAGAACAGAGTGTGGATGGCACTGGGAAAATGGAATCTGAATAAGATTTCAGACATTGATGTTCTATATTTCATTGGAATGTGTACCTTGGCTCTTTAAATCTTAGCCTCATCAGGGAATAGATGCCTTACTCATCTATCTATATAAATCTGTGTTACATTTATCTTCATATCTAATCACTTCACCTGAAACTTTCTTGTATCCCTATATCTGAGTTTTTTTCAGACTCACTGCTGCTTGTCGCCCAGGTGTGAAAGCTGGGAGCTATATTTACTTCCTTTTTCATTCTTAACACCCCTACCCTGTCACTAGTAAGTCCTGTTTAACTTCTTGTGTTCCTCCAATTACTCTTTCCTTGCCTCACTGCATTTTACCCCTTCAGTGACTTCCTGTTTTAGTCAGTAAAAGCTGAAGTCCTTACATGACCCACATGGAGGAAAATAGAGGACGATACAGTGGTAAGCTCAGGGAATTTGTGACACGGGACATTTCCAAAGAAAGTAATCTGAAATGGACACAATATTTTGTATATAAATCTATTGTACACAATTAAAATTGCCTTTCATTATAATCTTCCTGTGGATAGCTTTTCTTTGTGTCATCTCTGCCTATGGAGCCATGTACATCCAGGGTATATTGCCCATAATTCCGAGAATCTTCGCGGAAAATTAGAATTTTTAGATTCTTTGCAGTTCCTTCTATATTAACTTTTATTCTCATTTCAGCTTAATATTGTCTCATGGATTTTCATTCTAATTTCATACATGCCATATCTTATAGAATGGCGAATGTTTTTCCTGTCATTTTTTCTGGATACAGCAGGAGAATATTTTCAGAAGTGTTTACTTTCCATAAATCTTCAGGATGATTTCACGGTCCTCCTCCCCCGCTCCCTTATTTTTTGTTGTTCAGCAACCATGAGCATTTTTTCCGTGCTTTGCTCATTCTTAAAATGAGGTGAGCTCCCACAAGACTTGGTTTTGGTTAGGAGATAAGTGGTTGGAACGCACTTGCCTCAGATCTTTGTTGTTTTGGTGATGGTCACGGATCCCTTCGGACCCACAGCTGGAGTTTAGGTTGACTTGTTCATCCGGTAGTCTAATACTTGATTTCCGGAAAATATTCTCTTCCAAAACTGTCCTAGTTCTATGAATCTAAAAAAGACACTAAAAACAAATGAAACGTTCTATTCTCTACACTCAGTGTCATCAGGGTTGTACTTTCTTGGCCATATCATACTTTACCTTCTGGAATCATTTATCCCAGGAAGTAGGGTAATGCTGGCAACCTCCTCCCATCCCCTTCACCCTTTCTTTACACTCCCCTCTCCCCACCTGGTTTATTCCAGGTCTGTTGACTTCAGCTGTTTCGGAATTGATGTGCAAAGCCAAAAGGAGTTGGAGAAAGAAGAACTCTCTGCCTCAAAAGTAATTAAGACAACCGTCTATTTTTCTCTGACTGATACCAATTTTAGACTTAAGGCAGTAGGTAACTTGCCACTTTGTGAGTCTGTGTCGTGAGATTCAACCTGTATATCACTGAAACACAGCTAGTAGTTCCCAAAATCAGTGCTATTTTTTCTATGGACAAGTAAATATTTCACATTTCTGTTAACTTCTCTTTGAGGCTTGGTCTTAAAGTCTCACATTTTCTGTAGCATTTAAAATATAGTAAGCTGAGAAATTTTATGGTTTTGGTCTGGTTCACTTGTTTTGAGATAATTCCAAGAATTTCACTGCAGCCTTCCCTTTCAGACCTCAGTTGTGGGAGTAGAATACTCAGGGTGAGCTTGGTTTCAAATGTGATAGTATGAACTGTGAGGGTTGCAGATGGTTTAGTCATACTGTCTTAAAGGCATTGAATCGGAAACATTTCTTGTCATTAAAATGTATAAAAAAAACGTGAGTTCAACGAGTTTAACAGTAACGCTTCTCTAATAGAACATTGCATGTTGTGGCAAAATTGAATGCCATTTCAAGAAGGTAGATATAATCATGATAAAATATTTGGGAGTTGTGTGCTTGACATTTAATATATGCATAAAAATAAGGCATGACTCAATTCAATCACTCGGGCACAGAGATACACTAAGTACTGAACTTAAATTTGAGATCTGCAACTGTATGCTCTGTGTGTAGCCCCTAATAAGGAAGCGTAAAATTGCCAACGGAATAGAGAACATGATTTCTGACCTTAGGAAATTTGCAATTTGACGGATAGTCCGACCTTTTGATGTTATGCAGACCAAATAACTCAATATGTTTTTTAAAAAGTAAAGCCAAACACAGCTGATCCTTGAAATGCTGATTTTTCAGCACAGATCAAAACAGCAATAAACAGAGGAAATGGAATATTTTCCTATGAAGGGTAAATGACTTGAAAGAACTTACACTTTGAAAGTTTCATCAAATCAGTATTTTTTAAATTACTAATCTGCTCATAGAAATTTGCCTTCTATTAGAATCTTGACTGTACTGAACCTAAAGGCCAAAGACTCTCGATACTGTATACATAGCAGACTTATATTAAATGTTTCTTGAATTATAAATAATGGATATATAGTGTTATTAATTAAAAATAAGGGAACATGGTTGACTTGCATTTGAAACTTTTGTCTATTTTAATTTTAGATTTCTTTAAAACTTTGTGAGACTCCTAGGAATGCACAGGTGAATAAACTCTACTTTTTATACATTGATTAAACAACAGGAGACTTGTTAGTACGTTAAAAGTCATGCTTTCATTTATCATTAACCTCTTAATGCCTACTAATCTTACTTGCTATTTTCTTACCAGTCAGTAAAATCTGCTATCAGAGATTGCCATGGATCTTTGTTCGTTTTTAATGTCTACTTTGAAAGAGAGAGCACATGAGAGTGGGGTAGGGGCAGAGAGAGAGAATCCCAAGCAGGCTCTGCACTGTGTAGAGCCTGCACTAACAGTGCAGAGCCCAGCTCAGGGCTCGGTCTCAATCATGACTTAAGCCAAAATCAAGAAACTGACTGAGCCACCCAGGCACCCTGCCATGCCATGGATCTTAGTAATGTGGGTTTTTAGCTTAGCAAAAAGGCAGCAGCAATTTTTTTTTTTTTTTTTTTTTGATAACAGGCTAAGAATCTGGGACTTAATCTGAGACTTTAGATGCTAGCTTCATCTTATTTGCCCCTCAGGTCAGCTCTCCACTCTTCTGCATTCTATTCCCAAAAGGCTGAAGTGGGGGGACATAACTGGTTTCCAATAGAAGAACCTAGGCGCCAGATTGGAAGGAGTGGGGAGTGGGAGAGAAGTAGCAGGTCCTCTCAGGGCAGCTTTTCCCTGTAACTAATAGCATCCTTTGTTTCTGAGGCCGGGTCTTGGAGGATCTAGAAACAGCCCTGTGATCTGACGCCACTAGGTTCTTTCCATGTACCCTGTACACGTGTTTATTAATCCTCTTGGTTAAATCTTTCTAGAAGAATCATAATTTGAATATTCATTCTGTTTTCTATTGGGACCCTGCAAGAAAAGACCTTTCTTATTTTTATGCTGTGTGCTACAGAATCAAAACATCACCTTTCTCAGGAAAGAGTAACATGATGTGATAATTTTGAGAACCTTTAGGAAAATCATTAAAATACCATTAAATCTTTATTTGAATCACTACAAAGCTTTTTTTCTTTTTCAAAATGAAATGATGAAACAACAAAAGAATTTCTCATGTGTTAAAGTTTTTTTTTTTCTTCCTGTCTCTTTCCTGCAAGTGTATTTATCAGAAAGAATGCAACTATCATGCATTATGAAGTAAAATCATTCACTGGGAAATGCTCACAGACATCTAAATTAATGAACTAAATCTGTCACTTTCAAAATGCTAAACTCATTGGATTTTTCAAGAAAATGAAATAAAGACTACTCCCTGAAAAATTTTTAAAAAACGATACATTCAGTTGAAACACAATTGATATTATAAAACCTGTTTTAACAATGCATTGCGGGGACTTTTTACTAGTGTTGTATGTCAGACTGCTTCACAATATTTTTATTCATCATATTTTTATGTTGAGAATGTTATCCATCCTTGAATTCAGGATTTATAAATCATTTTATACTCATGATCTTGAAGTAAACACAGTCCACATTAATCTTTTGGTTACTTGATATTTTCTTAATGCCTGTGCAAGAGACTTTATACATCAAATGTACTTGCTTATTTCTACCTTAGACTCTTTTTCAAGTAGTTTGCCACGCATCTCTGTATCAGGATTATGAGTGTCTGGTTCACAGACTGTCTTCAATACTTCTTTAGGATTCCCTAAAGCGCATATTACAAAGCTATGCACACCCTACAAATATTTGTTGATAGATTTCAGTGACTAAAGATACTCTGTAGCATATGCTGAATTCTCTGATTATGGAATTTCTAGGTACATGAAGCTAGTTATTTGAATCAAGCTTTAAAAACATGGTATTTTGGCTTTGAAAGAGACTATCTTACCCTTACTCACTAGCCTGTTGGCAGATGTTAAAATGTATATAATATAACCAACATTGTTTTAAGCAGAGTGAGGAATGGAAAAATGAGATACAAATAAATCCATAACTTCAATAAGCTTACCATGGTAGGCACCTCTACACATTTTAGCTTACTCAAATGGAAATGTTTTCTCCATTAGGAGGAGCCTTCCTAGCGTGAGTTGTATTAGGAGTCAGTGCTCTCCTGCCACCATACTAGGGATGAGTAAGCTGGATCTTCCTTCTTTTAATTGCTGGGGAGAGAAGAAGGCATAATCTGCTGAGACTTTGAATCTAAGAATTTAACGCAAAAACACAGGGAGGTTAAGACATTATTTTGGCATTGAGGTTGAGAGATTGAAGCAGTAAAGGTAAAGAGTATATCTTATTCAGACTGTTTCCAGAACCAACCTGAACTGTTTTACTGTTTCCTAGCATCCTTGTATCCTGCCTATAGCCCAAGCTTGGTTCTACAGGCTTTATTGATTCTGTAAATTCTATTTCTGCTGACGTTATCTAGAGTTGCTGGCAATCAAAAACTGGAGTTGATGAATCAGATAAAAGCTAAAATTTGTATAAAATTTTGAAAGTTAAACATTAATCAGGGGAATACCTGTACGTGAAATAATGGTTGAATGTGGGCTCTAGTTTTCCTGAAAGATCCCATGGAAGAGAAGACCTACCTGTTGGAACTTGATGAAAAAGTAGACTTTGAATAAGTAGGAATGAGAAAGAGAGTTCCCTTCATGTAAGTAACATTGCCAACACCAATGGATTGAGGAATGAATGGGATTATGTGGGGGCAGTGCCATTTTTCCAGAATGAAATAAGTTTTCATTCTTTTAAATTTCACTAGAATTTTCTTATATACATAAGAATTTTCTTACATATATATTATTTACATAGAATACCCAAATTTGTCAAAAGTCTGGTAATAGTATGGATTATAGTTTATATGTTTACATAAATATCAATAGATTCTTAAATAAGCTTGCATGTAAATGACACATACACGTGTTTATTTTTGAACGCTTTCTTACTTAAAATTGGACCCAACCTTTTGAACTCTTTAATTTCCTAAATTCACAGCTGCTGCCAGTGTTCTTGCCTTAATTGATGGCAATGACAAGAGGCAGGTACAGGTACTTAAGACATACTCTGAGTCAGCCAACTCTGAACCTCCAGCCCATGGCCAGATCAAGAATATCTCAGTGATGTTAAATAAATATTAAATCAAATGTAAATTTAAGTATATCAGGTTGAGTACAAACAACAGAAATTTAAGGTCCAAACTGCCCCCTTTTTATTTAAAGAGGTGTTTTTATTTTTTCTATCTCTATTTATGCTTCTCAGTTTCAAAAACATGATAAGCATTAAGGCCATTTTAGTCAGTGAATTAAAGTTAAATCTTATAATTTGGTTGAAACTGGCTAAAAATAAACGTTTGTGCTTTAAGACTTAATTGAATTAAGCACAATTTTATTGAGTGTCTTCCCATATGGTTGTCAGTGTCTTAGTAAAAGAAGAGCAATGAATGATAAATAGGAGGAGATCCCAGGCTTCAAGAGGCTTGCATTCTAGAGAAAAAGACATTTTTGTTTGTTTGTTCGTTCCATTCTGGGGGACACAATAGGTTTCGTGCTAAACTATGAATGGGAATTCACCCTCTGTGTTTTAAGTCAACATTTTCTTCCCCATTAAATTGTGGGAAATTCTCAGGCAACGCAACTGCAAAAATATTTCCTCAGGAATATGCCTCTGAAAGATTAATATTTCTCAATTAAAAACTGAGAGGTCAATTACTTTTTATCAGAATCATTAGACATATTTTATAAGTGCTTTCGTGATTCTTCAGGAAGGGGAAAATAATCTTAACTATTAATATAGACTGAATCTAGGAGCACCTTGTCTCTTGAACTTAGAGCTTCCTCTGAATTTACTCTCAATAAATTCTTTATGCAAAGCACTATTTAATAATATCTTTTAACATGTCACATTGTTTTAATGGTAGCAGCTCTTCCATGGCAAGTTTCTCTAAAGGGAAGTACAGTAGACTGAGATTCAAAATTCTTAGTATAACCTTGGTTCTTGTGCTTACCAGCTGTGTAACCTTTTAAAAGTGTAATAAGCACACCCAATTTACCTACATCATACACTTATTGTAGGATTATACACAATAATGAATATAAAATCTCAAATGAAGTGTGAAAAGCTACAAATAGAAGCAATTACATTTTTAAGTTTAAAAAGGATGCTCAGTTGAAAATGGTACAGTATATTTATCATTTAACAGTTAATTAGTTTCTACTCTTTATTGTCCTTGACTTTACAGAGCTTATATTTTCTTCAGAGAGAAAGACAGTATTATATGTTTACCTTACATACAACAAGATAGTGCGATCGTGCAACAATGCTTGGCACAGAGTTTTCACAGAAATGTTCAACAAGGAAAGGACTTGTGAAGAGGTAAATTAACTTCAGTCTAACTTGCCAGGATATGTGCCATGACCATGGACTAAGTCAACCTTGAGGAGGGGATCCTTTTTGCATTTGTACCTATTTTCAGTTTGCACAAGAGTCTCTTATGTGTTAGGAGCATCTTGAGTGCCATTTATATCTTAGGAATGAAACTCCAAAATTATCCATTTTTAATTATATTGGCAACAATATAATATTCCCCACAATACAGTTGGTGATCTCTTTATATTAGATTTGTTATTTGAGGCTGAAGAAATTGTTCTGATGATTTTTTCATTATACTTAAGACTGATAAACATAATGTGTCCTGTTTTTGTACTTGGACAAACAACAAAATGATCAAATTGCAATATTTTAACTACAAACATTATTATTTAGCTATTTAAAATTATTAAAACGTGGTGACAAACAAGTATTCTTCTGTTATCAGTATAGTCACTGTGATTCACTATTGATCATCTTAATGGTTAATTTCTTATTACCCCAAACCAATGGCTTCTGATTTGTTACACTGTGTATCTTGAATTATAGTGAATTTCTCTGCTATTGTTCAGGATACATGGGACATCAATAATTACTGCCTGAGAGTTCAATAAACATGAGATAAAACTATCATGAATTAAATAAGCATTTAGTAATAACCATCTAAAGTGAATATATATGGGGCGCCTGGGTGGCTCAGTCGGTTAAGCGTCCCACTTCAGCTCAGGTCGTGATCTCCCAGTCGATGAGTTTGAGCCCCAGGTCAGGCTCTGTGCTGACAGCTCAGAGCCCTGAGCCTGCTTGGGATTCTGTCTCCCTCCTCTGCCCATCTCCCTCCCTACTTGTGCTCTCTCTCTCACTCTCTTTCTCTCTCAAAAATAAATAAACATTAAAAACAATTTAAAGTGAAATTACATGTGTGTCCTATATTAAAAATATTTTACATATATATTCATATAAAATTTTGCAGAACACAAAAAAACAATTTATCTTTAAATATTTAATATGTAGAATGTCTTTTCATTGTAAACTGGTCCATTAAAATTTTTTTAAATGATACAGTATTCGACATGGATGTAATTTCCAACACTTTGTGTCTCTTCTTGTAGTGGTTAGAAACACACATTACATAGTCACAGTCACATTCCATTTTGAGTGTATTTTTACTGAAGTAACATGCTGAACTTTAAAACAAAAATAAATATTTTAATCTACTCTTCTTTGCTTTCTCTGCATTATTATTTCATCAAAGCAACTTTTTCGCTCTGAAATCCAGATGAGATATCATAATGGAAAACACCATCAATAATGGAGTATTTTTTTTTCATGGAAAAGAAAGCAAGGTATTCTAAAATTCTGAGACTTACTTCTCATGTTTGATAATGTGTACCACAGGGCCTCCTCTTGTTGCTGGATAATGTTTCTCATATGTACACTTACATTTTATTTTATTATTTTATTTTTTAAGCTTATTTTTATTTTTGAGAGAGCATGAGCAGGGGAGGGGCAGAAAGAGGGGGACAGAGGATCCAAAGTGGGCTTTGCACTAACAGCAATGAGCCCAATGCAGGGCTCAGACCCACAAACCATGAGATCACAACCTGAATTGAAGTCAGATGCTCAACTGACTGAGCCACCCAGGTGCCCCCACACTTACACTTTAGTATGGGAAGAGTCACAGAAAGGCATAATAGCAACCAGTTGAAATATTTAAACAAGCAGTCCAACTCATATTTAACCAGTTTTTAATTGTTAGGACAAAATACATTCTTTTGGTTATTTTTCATAGATTGCTAGATTTTGTTCATAAATAAAAAATAATTATTGTCATTTGCGGGAATAGTAATACTCCTTGAAGAACATACAAAATAATTTTTCTGATGAATTTTGCATGAATATAGTGAAAAGATATGCTGGAGATTTGAGTTCCAGTAACACACATCCATGTCATGAAAAGTAAGAATGACTTTTCACAACCCAATGGGGAAAAAAAAAAGATGATTTTATAAACCTTGCATAGGACAAAGCCTTTTTGCATGATGGAATTCATGATCTTCTGGGAAGAAATTAACTCTCCTGGTGAATAGCTTAAGCAAATATATGATGAATTTTAATGGTAATAAAACTTTTTTAGAAAACTACTCACCTAATTCATTCTCAGTTGACTATGAAACATTAAATATCTTTAAAAATGCATTCATTTTTTTGTATGAAGTTTAACAGTTATTCTGTAATTTGAGTAATTATTGAATTACTGAATATTAAGTAATTTTCCTCAAAATACCTCTACCAAAAGTGAATCTTTGAATTGGTTTTAGTGGTGTTTTTTTTTTCAGCAGTTTTAGGTTTATAGTAAAATTGAAAGGAAGATACAGAAATCTTTATGTCCCCTGTGCCCCCACCCACCCCATGCATAGACTCTCTCATTATCAATATCTACCACCAGATGGTACGTTTGATATACTCCATGAACCTTCACTGACACATCACAGTCACCCAAAGCCCATAGTTTACATTAGAGTTCACTCTTGATGTTGTATATTTGAGTTTAGACAAATGTATCCATCATTAAAGTATCATTCAGAGTATTTTTATTGTCCTGCAAATTCTCTGTGATCTTCCTATTTATCCCTCCCACTACCTGCAACCCCTGGCAATGATCGTTTTTTTGTTTGTTTGTTTGTTTGTTTGTTTGTTGTTTGTTTTACTGTCTCCATAGTTCTACTTTTTCCAGAATGTCATATAGTTGGAATCATACATTGTGTTAGCCTTTTCAGATTGACTTCTTTTACTTACTAATGTAAGTTTCTTCTGTATTTTCATGTCTTGATCACTCATTTCTTTTTAGCACTGAGTGATATTCCATTGTCTGGCTGTATAATAATTTTCTTACGCATTTACCTCCCAAAGGACATCTTTCTCACTCCAAGATTTGACAATTATGAATAAAGCTACCATTTGCTTCCATGTGTAGGTTTGGTGTGGGCATACATTTTCTACTCCTTTGGATGAATACCACGGAGTATAATTTCTGGGTCATATGGTAAGAGTGTGATTAGTTTTGTAAGAAACCGCCAAACTGTCTTCCAAAGTAGCTGTGTAGGTTTTGCATTCCCACAATTAGTGAATGAGAGTTCAAATACTTTGATGTGTTTTAGATTTGGCTACTGTGATAGGTATGTGGTGGTATCTCATTGTTTTAATTTGCATTTCCCAGATGATTTGCAGGGCATCTTTCAATTTCTTATTTGCCATCTGTATGTTTTCTTTTGTAGGGTGTCTGTTAAGGTCTTCGACCCATTTTTAATCAGGTCATTTGTTTTCTTATTGAGTTTTAAGAATTTTTGTATAACATGGATATCAGCCTTTTATGAGATGTCTTTTACAACAATTTTCTTCCAGATTATGGTTTGTCTATTCATCTCTTGACATTGTCTTTTGAAGAACAGAAGTTCTTAAATATTAATGAAGTCCAGTTTATCAATTTTTTCTTTCATGCGTCATGCCCTTGGTATTGTATATAAAAACTCATCACCATGTCCGAGGTCATCTAGGTTTCTTTCTATGTTATCATCTAGGAGTTTTATGGTTTTGCATCTTATACTTAGGTCTATGATCCATTTTGAGTTAATTTTTAAATATTTTTTTCTTTTAGAGATAGAGTATGTGAGCAGGGGAGAGGGGCAGGGAGAGAGAGAAAATCCATGCTCAGCACAGAGCCTGTTGTGGGATTTGATTCCATGGCTCCGGGATCATGATCTGAGCCAAAATCAAGAGTCAGGTGCTCAACCACCTGAGCCAACCAGACACCCTTCGAGTTAATTTTTATGAAGCATGTAACTTCTATGTCTGTCTCTATATATATATATATATCTATATGGATATATACATAGATATCTATGTGGAATTTGCCACATAGATAATCTAAATCTCTGCAAGTCAAATTTTCATTTGAACTCGTTTTAACATCTTATGGGCTCTTTTGGCAATTAATATGTTAAATATAATCTTTGATAGTAGTCATTTTATAGTTTTATGAGAGTCATGGTTTTACTCTTTTGAAAATTCCACTTTAACACTCTAATAGGCCGACACACTAACAGTCTAATATTTGACATAAAATACCAAAAAAAAGAAAAAAAATGAGGAACGGTGTCTTTCTTAATGCACAACTATGAATTCCAGTGTTTTACTTAAATTTTACTGTAGGTAGTTACCCTCCCAGAGCTGGAAGGTAGATACACACTAAAAGAATACAAAGCATTCCAGATAAATCATGTGCCACCAGAAATTTCTGCCTAGTAGGAGAAGCTGCAAGTATCCCTAAATTGTTCTCATCTCTGCAACTATCATGTTAAGCCCCTTTTTAGAGTTATAGTATCCTGAGCTAAAAAATCTTGCCTTATTTCTGCTACCTCATGGCACTTTCTCCTCAGTCTTCAACTTTCATCGAAGTTACTCACTTGACGGGATTATACATTGTGTCTTCTCTTAAAGGACATAAATGTCTAAGTCTAAACACCTTATAACCTGATAAAATTCTAAATTCTTCTATATTTTCAGGACCATTAAACTTCTAAGGCTATTTAAAATACTATGTAATTGATTTATAGGTATTTTTACACAAGTTTTTTTCTATTAGGTTCAATTTACTAACAAATTGAATTCTTAATAAACACAGACATTTTTACAAATATTTGACAGAAAAATAATTTTATATCTCTAGATATAACTACAGTTAAACTATATGGTTTAGATAAGAGTCTTTGAGGAGTAAATTACATAAATATTTGCATGTTTTATAAAAATTTTCATACTTGTGGATAGCAGAAGGCTGATGGGTGGGGGAAATGGGTAAAATAGGTAAAAACGATTAAGAGTACACTTATCTGATGAGCACTGATTAATGTATGAATTAAATAAATTTTAACATACATTTTAGTTTACAACTTTTAGCCAAATAGTATGAATGAAATCACAGCTTGCGTAAGAAAAAATGGAAAGTTCATAGGATATATTTAAGATATTTTACATTTTTATTTCCCATCAACTCAGGAGATTATCATGAATGTTTACAAAAACCAGTACTTGACCTTGAGAGGTGACTTATACCCTTAATTTAAGCCTAGAAATGACACCTTTATTCAGCATAGGTTTGGAAATCACGTAGCACTCCAAAGGTCCTTTGCCTAGGGGACCTTCGGGGCAATTGCACTGGTTTGAAACAATAATGAACTCTCTATGAGGCTGACTATGGAAACTTATCTGTCATTCTGACATGTTAGAAGAAATCTACTGGAAATGTTGGTGGCAAGAACATGAAATGGACTTGTTGCGATATAAGATATCCAAAAGGAGATACATTTAAAGACATCCCATTAATCAAACTGACAATGGAAAGCCCAAACAGAGAAAAGAGTACAGATGTCTTACTAAAGTATGGCTCATTAATTTTTCTTTTTTCCCCTTTCCTTCTCCATATTTTCTATTGCAACATTGCTTGATTCTGAATATAGTCAGTTTCATGGGGATGATTTAAAGCCTGGTAGTTACATTACATAGTAATTTATTTCAGAAATATAAATATTAAAAAAAAAAACCAAACAAACCTCAATCTCACCCTTGAGATTTAAACTTCTGTTTCCTAACCTAGGATTAAAAATAGCTTGTAAGGAAATGTTAGGTTGGAGATCTGTAAGAGTTTCCACAAACCAGTGGAATCCAAATTGTTAATGAAACAAATGGTTTGTAAAAGATGTCATACTGTGGTAGAGCCCCTCCCTAAGGAATATGGTAAAAACCTCAAGACAAGGGAAGGCAATCTGGTTATATGCATGTATGTGACATCCCTCACAACTCTGTAACATAGACCGCCCAGACTGTATGTCTCTATGTTACCATGTATGGGAGACGAAGTAGAAATTGTATAAAATGCTACACTCTGCTGCACTCAGGGCTCAGTTTTTTGGATATGAGCTCACTGAGCCGGTGTCGGCACAAATAAAGTTGCTTCCTAGAAAGAAAAGACTTTGTGTGACAACTCTCTGTGAAAACCTCAGTCCTGTTACAATACCAAATGTTAAAGTACTCACTCTAGCATTCGCCATAGCTAAAGTCTAAACATTTTAATTTTAATTAATTAATTAATTAATTTAATTTTATATTTAATTTTTAAAAACACCTTAAAAACTTATTTTTAAAACTTTTATTATAATCAGTAAATTAAACAAGTATTACTCATGAAGTATGAATATGAAGAATTTTTATTAGCTTTTTCTGCTGATACTTTATTTGTAGTTCTAGTTCTTCCTCAAACAAGATAAAAAGAGTACCTTGTTTTTCTTGCATTCACAAGAATTACGCATAACAAAATTACTTGGTCACTTAGACTTAAAGAAATCAGAGTGTTGGGAAGTTAACATGCCTGGTCCAGTGCAATAGCAATACAAATTCAAGTCTTGGAGTCCCTGCTTCTTGAGCTAAGTCAAGTTGTAATAAGACAAGCTGGCAAGGTCAGGCTCTTCTCACTCTGTCAGTTCCAAGCTCTCTGCTTATCTAGCCTTGACTTCTGATCCTTGAAAGGGAAGGAAGGAGAACAGAAAAGGGACGGGAGCAGTAATATTTACTTGGCACCATGATGGCATTATCCTTTTCTGAACATTGTAGACTCTCATCAGTTGCTGTCATTTTTCTTTTGAAAATGTTCCCATCTGCCGTCCCCCAATTTCAATGGATTAGTCCACTATGATGTTTTCCACAGGGTAAATATTTTGTCTAGTTTCTTATGTGTTTTTCAATGGCTATACATCCAGTGTTGATTTTATCTTATTTTTGTTAAGTCTGTTTTGTTTGGTGTTTTTGTTTTGTTTTGTTTTTAATGTTCTCCAAACGGTTTTCGTGGGGGTATCCACCATGATTCCATACCAATTCTCATCTAATTAAAGTCCATATTTGGTCCAAGGAAACACTAGTTCTCACTCCTAGAAAGTTTTGGAAATGAAATTCTCCTAAAAATGTGGCTCATGTTCTATGAAAAAGATTCTCTGCCAGCCCTTCTGTCCCTTCAAATTTCTAAAGAATGACTCAGACACTAGTCCACTTATCACCTCACAAATAGTAGAGGACGTTGACCAAGATTTTACTGAATACCTTTGAAGCCCTTTCGCTAGACTTGAGTTCAAGGGGTAGCAAACTCTGTATTCTTCTTTGGAAATGGTGAGACTCTAGAGAAACTCTTTTCAAATAAATCCTCTTTGAGGGTCATCTTAACTTTCTAGCCACTTTTTGCCAGAAATGTATAGTTGACTAACACATGGCTGTTAGTCACATGAAATCGGGCTGGCCCAATTTCAGTATACACCCTGCATTTGGGCCTCAAATTTTACTTTGGAAACTTAGCAATAGTCTCAGCAAGAGATATAGTCAGATGTAGTCAACAAGCAATAGTCTCAGACTAAGAGAATTACATTTTAAAATCTAGGCAGAGGTAACTTTAAGAGACAAAACAAATATGGATAGTCCTTAGGTACATTTCTTCCCACCTCTGACACTTTAACAGAGTTGACTAAATAGAAGAATAGTGGATTATCAACTATTAAGATCATTCTTCCACTGGGGACCTTCCATTGCTACATAGATATAAAGATGTTTCCTGCTCCTCATTTCAAAGATCAAGTTCTATTAGAACAGTTGTGATGATGCATACAGTCCAACTTCATCTGGTTTAAGTATGCCTCTGGGGATTGGAGGAAGCCTAGAGGTTCTAGTGTGCTCTCCTACTCCACCAATTATTTTTTCTTAAACCCTATTTTATATTTGTACTAGCTGGATGTATACACCATTTTCATGAGAATTGGCAACACTGAAAGGACAGATACCACTTTGTCCCCTGTATTATATGTTCTTAGAAGTGGCAATGTTTAACTGGCTTAGCTTGGAAATGAGAAACATTCCTTCTTAGGGACAGTGGCTATAGGGAGACTATAAAAAAGTGTCAGAACTGCTGAGAGAGGCACTTTATATGCCATGGGTGGGGGCAGGGGGCGGTCACGATATTATTTCATAGCCCAGGACCAAGCCAGGTGGCCAGTGTTTAGAAGACCTGAACTCCATGAGTAACCATGGACTCTAGAAGCCCCAGAGCCTATGGTGGCTATTCATCTATAATTCCAGAACTGGAAGAAGTGGTACTAAGCCACTATAGGCCCCAAACAAGCAAGCCTTTCTAAAGTGAAGTAGATATGTCACAAAAAGAAATCATGGATAATTGGGCCAGTGAAAAGGAGGCTAGATTTTGCAGAGTCTGGGGGAACCCTGCATGAATGATAATGTGTTGTATCTAAAAATTAGAAGATCATACAGTTATAAGGATGAGTCGTCTTGGCTGTTGTTGCAGACTTCTCCTAAGATCAAAGGGACACACAGACCTACTTGAAATAGATCTTACCAGCTCATGAAAACAAAACCAAAGCAAACTTGGAATTTTGTTGTTGTTGTTTTTGGCTATTTCTAGGGAGCAAAAACCCAAACCAATTGATTGAATATAAATTCAGACTTAGGAGAATTATATTCACAGAATAAACTAGACCAATTCTAAGACCTAGTTCACACAATCTGAACTCCCCAAAAGAAGAAGTTCAAATTCCTAAACTTATTGGATACCAGAACTAACATGGCTATTGTTTTGGCTTTTGTTTTTTGATGGACTTGCTATTTTTTTATGTTGGCCCACATAACCTGATAGGGCTATCCAGGGTGTGTGAATGTATGTTCTTGTTGATTAGATAAATTCATTTGTAGCCCTGTTATTGGATCCTGTAACAATCAGTTACATGTATGGCCAAGAAAATCTTGAATACCTAAAGCTGGCCAGAATTGTACAATGGGAACACTGTTCTTATGTTAAGAAGAGAACGTGAATTTAGTACTTTCATGTAAGATTCAAAACACAGATAGAGATAGTATGAAATGCTATCTTCTGCTTTAATAGCTTGTGTGGCTGGTAAAAGTTACTGATACTATAAGCCACAGAGGAAGTAGTCACAATTGTTCCCGCTGTGCCTGATATCACTGCAAATTGCTGATGCTACTGGCAGTTGGCATGCTGTTCATAATATTCCTAATGCTCTTTTTTATTTATTTTTTGAAATATTTATTTATTTCGAGATAGAGCGAGTCAGGGAGGGACAGAGAGAGAGAATCCAAGCAGGCTCTGCACTGTCAGTGCAGAGCTGGACATGGGGCTCGACTCATGAACCACAAGATCATGACCTGAGCTGAAATCAAGAGTCGGATGCTTAACTGACAGAGCCACCGAGGTGCCCCCTAATGCTCTTTTATTTAAAAATACCTTTCCTGGGGTGCCTGGGTGGCTCAGTCGGTTAAGCGGCCGACTTCGGCTCAAGTCATGATCTCGCGGTCCGTGAGTTTGAGCCCCGCGTTGGGCTCTGTGCTGACAGCTCAGAGCCTGGAGCCTGTTTCAGATTCTGTGTCTCCCTCTCTCTCTCTGACCCTCCCCTGTTCATGCTCTGTCTCTCTCTGTCTCAAAAATAAATAAACGTTAAGAAAAAAAAATTTTTTTTAAATAAATAAATAAATAAATAAATACATAAATAAATAAATAAAAATAAAATAAAAATACCTCCTGAAATACAATTGCGTCCGTTTGTTTTTATCTGGAAAGGCATTCAATACACTTATATGACTTGATATCCCAAACTATGTTATTTGCTTGTTGGACCAACTCTAAAATTCTGCACGTTGAGTGAAATTTAACTATTGTGTTACATTGATGATATATTGTAATCTTAGAAATGCTGATAAAAATGCCTTCATTACATTTCAAGCCATTCAAGCTAGCTGACTATATATGGGTCATGAATGGGGTCAATATCTAAGGCTCTGCATCTCAGTGATTGCTCAGAGCCCAGGAGGACAGTCCACATCTTCCTATTGAAAAACAAAAAACAAAAAAACCTACACCCGTAACCACTAACTGCAAAGACAGAGGCTTGGTCCTGGATTGGACTTTTATAATTTGAAAACTGTACACCCTCCAGACCCAGGCATTTTACTAAACCCTCTCTACTAACTCAACAAATAAATTTGAATGAGTGCCCACAACAAGGAACCTTGAAACAATCTTGAGAACAATGAAAGAAAGTCTTCTCTGGAGCCATGTATTTCCTTCGGAATCCATAAAATTACAGGTGTTTGCGACCGTGAATTTCTAGTGTTTGGTCACAAAAATTTCACAACTACTTGGTGTCTTTGGCATGGATACTCACCTCTACTTTAAGTTTTCGAGTACACCTCTCCTCCCCCAAACCTATTGTTCTGTGGTATGCGTACATCTGCAATTAGGCCCTAATAGAGAGAAATAATTTCTCTGATACAAAGCCAGGAGTTCCAGGAGTTTTACCCAGTATTTCAACTCTTTAACGTGCTCTCTTTCAATCAAAATCACATAAGCTGCACAAGTGCCAGAGTTTCATTGTAAAATGGAAATTGCACCTCGGGTCAAGGGACAGCCTCCAGGCATTTGAATCCTACACAAGACACATGGGAAGATAATAAAATGAAAACTAGGAAAAAAAAATTGAACCAAATCTACAGGGGCTGTAATGTAGATAATTGTCTTTATAATATATTTATGAGAATAAGTAAATGCTTGCTTATTGGGGACCTCATGTAGAGACTTGCTGCCCAACGAAACATAAGCTATAATTTTCTTACTGTATAGAAGTAAGTAATTCTGAAAATTTTGGCTGGGTAATTCTGAAAATTTCCGAAACTAAAAATAACCAATTGTAAATCTTACAACGAAAAAACACAATAACTAAAGCAAAAATAATAAAATCAGGAAATAAAATGAGGCTAAGTAGACATAATAGGAGAGAGTAAGTGGACTGCAAAATGGATGAGAAGAAAATACTCAAAATGAGGCATGGTATTAGATAAATGGCCGAAAATACAGAAGGTAAAATAAATTTCACAGAGGAAAGAGGGAAATGGTCTAATATTTACACAATCAACTTCTGTAAGGGAGAGGAGAGAGGGTTGGAGAAGATGTGATATTTAAGGAAATGATGGCTAAGAATTTTCCAAAACTTTACACATAATAAACTGTCTCAAAAATTTCATTGAACTCCATATTGGTTTCTGGTGGTTTTCACCACCAAATGAAATGATACTTCTACAAGGAAAGATTATAATGGTTCCAATAAATTTGAAATAAAACATTTGGGCTCCTTATTACACATGAGAATACAATTTTGTGTGTGTTTGATTAAAATGTAGACATAGTACATTGTTGGATAAATAAATGACTAATTTTCAATAATAAATAATATTTCTACTACATTAATGGGGTCCAAATAGGCTGTGAGTAGAATCCAGAGGATTCCCTAAGTGTTACATTATTTTGCCATTTGTAAATGTTCATTGAACCTCTCAGGGCATGATCCACATGGACTTAGGTTCATCTGTAATAAAGATATCTGGCAAAAACTCTTGACAGAAGTATTGGTCTAATGCCTGTAGAACATGGAAATGGATAAAGGAATAGCCTCTTAACTGGCTGCAGAGATTAAGACCCACTAATGTCATTTATAGTAATTTTTTTTCTTAAAATTAAATAGAAGTTGTGATAATTGAATGTTGTATTTTCTTTCCTCAAACATTCTATATAGGCTATATTGGTAATGTCTGAAAAATTTCAAATGTTGCTGAATGACATTAACATCATTATTGGATTTTTGATACTGGAAACAGCATATACCGTGGAAATTATTGTTAACATAATGAATTGGCTGAATGTCTCTTTGAGGAGAGAGTAGGTGTTCTTAACCATACATGGAGTAATATTATGTGTATGGAAAATATTAAAAATGCTTGTGAGCATAGTACTGAATGTACTATTCCTAATTCCTGCTTTCTCTTCATCCTTCTTGTCTTTTCAGCCATGTCAAATGAGCAACAATTTATACCATGCAATGACCCCTCCCTCTTCATGTCATCATTGACCAGAGTTGATGGACTCTGATCTAAGTAAGTCAATCTATAAACTGATTAGATATATCTGATGTATGTTCTAATTTATGTACTAATGTATCAAGACACATATCTTTTTTGGTTGAATAGAGATTTGGGTAAATAAGTCAATCAATGGTAGAATTGGAGTCTAAATAATACTGTAAGGATAGGTCTAGGGAAGCAATTATGGCCAAATTACTAGTTCCATGAGTTATTATTGCATGTTTATTCATATCTTTAAATTTTTATAGTAAATATTTGTAATAAGATGGGAAATTTAGAGGATTCAGTCTCTATTTGCTTGGGGTGGGGGGGGGACTAAAGACAATGATAGTGCATTTATATATCCTTTCAGGATCAATATTCACAGAATTGAATGTAGATAAATAATATTGGTAATTTATAACTTTGAATAGAGGCAGTGGTGAAAATACAAACCAATCTTTCCCCATTGAGACTGAATTCATGCTTCTCTTTAAAGTTAGAATTAATTTATTACAATGTAGAACTTGAAGATGAGGATAAACCAAGAGGTAAAAAGAAAATCCAATCTAATCCTCTCTCAAATCAAATGAAACCTTATTTTTTTCTAGAATTAAATACTATTAAAGTATTGAGAAACATGAAAGAAAAATAAAAAAAAAAAGATGTTGAGATGGGAAAATCAGGAATTGCATAGTACAGCCAAAAGAAAAGACTAAAAGATAACAGGGTTTTTTTTTAAAAAAAATTGCTGTTTAGCGTTTTCTTTTTATCTTGAAGGATCAAGAACTGAAAATTGAAAGTTCTCAACCAAGCCCAGAAACCAAATTTCATTCATTGATTCATTGATTCATTCATTCATTTATTTATTTAATTAATTTATTTATTTTCTGAAGTATAGTTGACATACAATACTACTGTAGTTTCATTGTCGAATGTAGTGATTTGATAAGTCTTTATGTATGCTATGTTCACTTCAAGTGTGGTTGCCATGTGTTAACATACAGTGTTATTACAACGCCATTGATTATATTCCCTATGCTTTATCTCTTATTGCCATGACTTATTCATTTCCTAACTGGCAGCCTGCATCTCCTGCTCCCCTTCATCCAATTTGTCCATTTCCCAAACCACCTCCCTTCTGGCAACCGTCAGTTTATTCTCTATATTTACCCATTTGTTTCTGCTTTCGTTTGTTCATTTGTAACGAACAAATTTGTTTGTTCGTATGTAATTCCTTAGAGTCTATGTATAACTGAAATTATATGGTATTTGTGTTTCTGTGTCTGACTTATTTCACTTAGCATAATACCCTCTAGGTCCATCCGTGTTGCAAAAGGCAAGATCTCATTCTTTTCTGTGGCTAATATTTTTTAAGTATTTTATTATTTTTATTAAGCTTTTTTATTTTTATTTCAGTATAGTTAACATACAATGTTATATTTGTTTCAGGTGTACAATATAGTGAGTCAGCAATTTTATACATTACTCACTACTCAACATGATAAATGTACTCTTAAATCCCTATCCCCTATTTCACACATTCCCCCCCCCCCACCCTTTCACATGCCCTCTGGTAACCGTCAGTTTGTTCTCTATAGTTAAGAGTCTACTTCTTGGTTTGTCTCTCCCCCATTCATTTTGTCCTTTTCTCATTGGTTTTGTTTCTTAAATGAGTGAAATTCTATGGTATCTGTCTTTCTCTGACTGGTTTATTTCGCTTAGTGTTATACATGCTAGCTCCATCCATGCTGTGGCAAATGGCAAGATTTTATACTCTTTTATGGCTGAATAATATTCCTGTGTGTGTGTGTGTGTGTGTGTGTGTGTGTATACATACACACACCATTTCTTCTTTATCCACTCATCTGTTGATGGATACTTGGGCTGCTTCCATTATTTGGCTGTTGTAAATAATGATGCGATAAATGTATGTAAGTTATGATCTATGTACCCCTTGGATTTGTGTTTTTGTATTTTTTGGGGTGAAGACTCAGTGGTGACATTACTGGGTTGTAGGGTAGCCAGTTTTAACTTATTGAGGAAACCCCCTACTGTTTTCCACAATGGCTGCACCAGTTTGCACTCCCATTACAGTGAGCAAGTGTTCCTCTTTCTCCACGTCCTCTCCAACACTTGTTGGACACAACACTTTGTTGTGTGTTTGATTTGAACCATTCTGGCCAGCATAAGGTGATATATGATTATAGTTTTGATTTGTATTTCCCTGATGATGAGTGGTGAGCATCTTTTCATTGGCCATCTGTATGTGTTCTTTGGAGAAATGTGTATTCATGGCTTCTGCCCATTTTTTAATTGGATTATTTATTTGGGAGGTATTGAGTTGTATAAGTTCTTTATATATTTTAGATATTAACCATTTATCAGACATGTCATGTATAAATATCTCCTCCCATTTTGTTGACAGTTTCCTTCACTGGACAGAAACTTTTTTTATTTTGATATAGTCCAAATAGTTTATTTTTGTTTTTATTTCTCTTGCCTCAGGAGACATATCTAGAAAAATGTTACAGCCGATGTCAAAGAGATTACTGCCTGTGCTCTTCAAGGATTTTCATGGTTTCAGGCCTTACGTTTATACCTGTAATCTATTTTGAGTTTATTTTTGTGGATGGTGAAAGAAAGTGGTCCAGTTTCTTTCTTTTGCATGTGGCTGTCCAGTTTTCCCAACACCATTTGTTGAAGAGACTCTTTTTCGCACTGTATATTCATTCTTCCTTTGCTGAAAATTAATTGACCATGTAATTGTAGGTTTATTTCTGGGTTTTATTTTTTTAAAATTTTTAATGTCTATTTTTGAGAGAGAGAGAGAGATTGTGTGAGTAGGGGAGAGGCAGAGAGAGAAAGAGAGGGAGACACAGAATCTGAAGCAGGCTCCAGGCTCTGAGCTGTCAGCACAGAGCCTGGCATGGGGGTCAAACCCATGAACCACGTGATCTTGACCTGAGCCAAAGTCAGACACTTAGAAGGCTGAGCTACCCAGGTGCCCCTATTTCTGGGTTTTCTGTTCTATTCTGTTGATCTATATGTCTATTTTTATGTCAGTAACATACTGTTTTGATTACTACCTCTTTGTAATATAATTTTGAATCTGGAGTTGTCATACCTCCAGTTTTGTTTTTCTTTTTTAAGACTGCTTTAGTTATTTGAGGTTTTTTATGGTTCCACACAAATGTTAGGATTTTTTGTTCCAGTTCTGTGAAAAATGCTGTGGGTATTTTGATAAGGATTGCATTAAATGTGTAGATATCTTTGGGTAGTATAGACAGTTAATAATATTTGTTCTTCCAACCTGTGAGCATGGAACATCTTTCCATTTCTTTACATCGTCCTGAATTTGCTTCATCAGTGTTTTATACTTTTCTGAGTACAGTTCTTTCACCTGGCTTTTACTTTTATTGATAGTTCCATCGCTGTGCCAAAGCTTTTTATTTTGGAAAGCCCAAATAGTTTATTTTTGCTTTTGTTTCCCTTGCCTGAGACAACATATCTAGAAAAATGTTGCTAAGTTCAATGTCAAAGAAATTATGGCCTATGTTTTCTTCTAGAAGTTTTATGGCACAATCATTTTCTATCAAAATGTCTAACAAATGTAATTCCTTCACCTATCCCCAACACCTACACCTGTACATACACGTGCCATAAAGCTGTTCATTAATGTTCCATTTGTTCATCTTAGGTTACAAGTAGCTTTAAGAGGGTCTTTGTTAAGCATATTTGTGGACGGTATTAGAACTGGAAGAAACAGTAGGTACTTAGGCACTATAAACTCTTACCTCAAGAATTCTGTACTTTCTGTCTGTCTCACAATCCTAGGACAGCCACATGGTGCTCTGCTCCCACCACAGACAGAAATACTGCTTTTGAAGTACATCATTTGCATTCTGCATCTTCTAACCAAATCCTCTGGGATTCTGATACTGTCATAAATCTCCCCCTCCTTAAAAACTACTTTTGCCTTGATTTCTGATTTACCTCTTAACATTCCAACTAAGTCTCTATGTCCTGGAGTACACAGTCTGTTTCCTCCTATGAATGGAAGTCTTAAACCTGATCTCCAAACTCCGTTTTTCTTCATTCTTTTCCAGGATTTTAATTCACATCTTTGTCAATATTTCCCTTAAAAACTACTTTTGCCTTGATTTCTGATTTACCTCTTAACATTCCAACTAAGTCTCTATGTCCTGGAGTACACAGTCTGTTTCTTCCTATGGATGGAAGTCTCAAACCTGATCTCCAAACTCCGTTTTTCTTCATTCTTTTCCAGGATTTTAATTCACATCTTTGTCAATATTTCACAAATTCTTATTTCCATTTTATTTATTTATTAAAAAAAAATTTTAACATTCTGTTATTTATTATTGAGAGACAGAGAGAGACAGAGCATGAGCATGGAAGGGGTGGAGAGAGGAGACACAGAATGTGAAGCAGGCTCCAGACTCTGAGCTGTCAGCACAGAGCCCGATGCAGGGCTCGAACTCACAAACCGAGAGATCATGACCTGAGCCGAAGTCGGACGCTTAACTCACTGAGCCACCCAGGCACCTCTCTTATTTCCATTTTAAACAAATCAACTGTTTATTTTAAATTTAAAAGTTCTGATGCATATTCTATCACTCTTAATGCATCCTTGGTGTTTGAAGAAGCCAAAAAATATCACTCATCTGTCCTAAGTTTTGAACTAATTTACAAGTAAGACAAAATAATAAGCAGATTGAGAAGCCAAATCTAAACTTTATGAATGTCAAAGTTGTTTGGGAAAATGTGGCTTACACCTAATCTTAATATTGAGACTCAGAATCAGACAGATTTAGCCACTTGTCACTCACAGCTCTGGGCTGGGGCAGAGGCCTCACTGAGGAGATCAATTTTGATTTTCTAGAACTACTGGGAGTGGGACAGAACAGGATGCTCTCTATACATGGCTCACCCCAAAGGAAACAGGGAATAAGCAGCTGGGATATTCTAAGATGGTCTTTAAATCATTCCTCCATTCTTTGAGAGGAGTGAGTCAAAGTAGAAGGAAAGCAGGAAGGCTAAACTAATGATACTCCACAAGAGAGGAAACACTAGGAAATAAAAGAATAGATATTCACACCTCCAGGATATATAACTGAATTCATTCACTATCAGTTCTTTTCAGCCTTTTTCTTTAATGGTGTTTTATTTTGTTTGGTTTTGTTTTTTGCCAAAGAAACTGGGTATCTCGATTTCACAGTTTTAGAGGTTTTTATTGGGTCTTACATTTCATTCCACATTCTCTTGCTTTGATCATTTACCACTTTCGTTTCTTTCATTTCCAACCAGTAATCATACATTCTGTACTCTTCAACTTATGTCTCTGTTATTGTGATAATATTCCTTATTTTTCTCCCTTCATTACGTCTGCCTTCAAACTATATTTCAGGCTAACAAGAGTCATCTTTTATATACATGGCTTTCACTCTGTTTCTTTCTTTCTTTCTTTCTTTCTTTCTTTCTTTCTTTCTTTCTTT